>NC_081155.1:28837470-29129970 GCF_012432095.1 Onychostoma macrolepis
GGAAGCTGTTGCTGCTCATCTGTGCCCGCCATCTGCCCTCAGTCTGAAGGCCCAGGCAGTGCATCCCTCTAAGCCATGCAGGACCACCTTGGCGCCGCCAACAGGGCTTATGCAGCGCCAGTCAGGCCGGATCGGTCCTTACAATGGCAGTTCTCCAGGTGTTTCAAGCTAAACTTCTCCACAGTAGCCAATAAGTACTGACATGACAACTTCATAGCTATGCCCTAGCAATCTCTTAAAGCACCCTAGCAACCATAAAAGGACATTAACAAACAATTTTTCAGCACCAAAACATCGTAGAAACATTGGGTTGGGCTCTGTTGATTCAGACTGTCAAGTAGTCTTTGAATATCATCCAATAAACTGTGTAGCCACATAGCAACCATTTATTTAGAGTACCTTAGCAACTGAACAAGCACATGAATAAGCAATTTCTCAGCCCCAGAAAGTGGTATAGATATGGGGTGGCCTCTTTTGTTTGGGCTGAAAAACCAGTCTGTAAGTATCACCATGGCGACTGTGCAGCTACACCCTAGCAACCACATAGAGAACCTAGCAACATAAAGCCATATCTCAGCATCCACAACATCATACAGACATGGGAGTTGGTCTCTACAATGCAGAACACTGTAGTATCTGCCAATCGCTGCAAGTTGCCACTGCAAGCACCACTCACATTTTCTTCAGGAAATGTACATTCTAGTTAGTGGTGCTTGGCAAGGCATCACTATTGTTCTCTTGTGGTGTGCTTGCCAAAGGCAAGGCATCACTATTGTTATCTTGCATACTTATTATTATTATTCTGCTTCTTCTTCTTATTCTTCTTCTGGACAAAACTTGGTTCTCCTACTCCGCACCGTTGTCACAGACCCATGAAAGAGGTGTCAAATACCGAGCTCATTGAGGAGATGTGGGCTATATCTTTTCTAAGCGATCGGACCTTTACGATGCACAGCGGACAAAAAGGCAAAGTCCATTGACTTACAATGGTGGAATGTTCGTGAATTTGAATCTCAACTGTCACTTCTCACACACACACGCAGGCCCTTAGGAACCCCTTCTCTCTCTCTCTCTCTCTGTAACTCACACACACTCATTTGACTCTGTTAAGTAACCAATAAGTAATGACCTATGATTCATAGCCACACCCTATTAGCAACCACTTAACAGCACCATAGCAACCACCCATAGAACTCCATTGAAAACAGATCAAAAGCATATCTTTGGATAATAGTGTCAAAAAAAACATGCAGGTTTTGCTCTTTTGACTCGTGATCAAATGCTACACATACTAGCAGTGAATAGCTACATGCTAGTAGTGATTAGCTAAGTGTTAAATCAGGCTAAGAACATCTGAATAACTCTATAAAACTACATAGTAATGATGTGTGACAACTACCACCAACACGCTTAGTAATCTTTTCCCAGTTATAGAGGTGTGCTATATCTTTTATAAGTAATTGAGTGTGATGTCTGTCTGGGGGATGAAAAAATTTGGGGAAAAAGTCCCATAGACTTAACATTGGCACAAAATTAGTGAGATTATATCTTTGGATCAGGAGGTCACAGAGACTTCAGGGAGGGCTCGTTTGACTCTACTATTGATCAGCCAATAAGTACTGACATGACAACTTCATACCTATGCCCTAGCAACCACTTACAGCACCCTAGCAACCGTAAAAGGACATTAACAAACAATTTTCAGCACCAAAACATTGTAGAAACATGGGTAGGGCTCTGGTGATTCAGACTGTCAAATAGTCTTTAAATATCATGCCATAAACTGTATAGTCACACCATAGCAACCATTTAGAGTACCTTAGCAACTGAACAAACTCATGAATAAGCAATTTCTCAGCACCAGAAAGTGGTATAGATATCGGCGTGGCCTCTTTTGTTCGGGCTGAAAAACCAGTCTGTAAGTATCACCATGTGCAGCTACACCCTAGCAACCATATAGACCCCCAACCAGATAATTATAGCAACATAAAAAGCATTATCTCAGCTCCACAACATCATACAGACATGGGGGTTCTGGTTCTCAATCGCAGAAGAACACTGTAGTATCTGCCCAGTGCTGAGTTTTGCCACTGCAAGCACCACTCACATTTTCTTCAGGAAATGTACATTCTAGTTATTATTATTACTTCGGTTCGCTACTCCTCCTGCACCGTTTGTCACAGACCCATGAAAGAGGCGTCAAATCGACCGGCTCATTGAGGAGATGTGGGCTATATCTTTTCTAAGCGATCGGACCTACGATGTTCACACAGCGGATGAAAAAGCGGGCAAAAATCCCATTGACTTACATTGGCGGAATGTTCGTGAATTTGAATCTCAACTGTCACTTTCTCACACACACACACACACGCAGGCCCTTAGAGCCCCTTCTCTCTCTCTCTCTGTAACTCACACACACTCATTTGACTCATCTTTTAAGAAACCAATAAGTAATGACCTATGACCTTCATAGCCACACCCTAGCAACCACTTACAGCACCCTAGCAACCACCCCACAGACCTCCATTGAAAACAGATCAAAAAGGATATCTTTGGATAAAAGTGTCATATAAACATGCAGGTTTTGCTCTTTTGACTCGTGATTGCAAACAGGACTTTCCTCATGCCTGCTACATACTAGCAGTGAATAGCTACATGCTAATAGTGATTAGCTAAGTGTTAAATCAGGCTAAGAACATACAAATAACTCTATAGAACTAGATAGTAATGATGTGTGACAACTACCAACCACTTAGCAACACGATAGTAACCGCCCAGTTATAGAGGTGTGCTATATCTTTTATAAGTAATTGGTGTTCATCTGGTGGATGAAAAAATTTGGGCGAAAAAGTCCCATAGACTTAACATTGGCACAAAATTAGTGAGATTATATCTTTGGATCAGGAGGTCACAGAGACTTGGGGAGGGCTCTTTTGACTCGGCCTATCAAGCAGCCAATAAGTACTGACATGATAACTTCGTATGCCCTAGCAACCACTTACAGCACCCTAGCAACCGTAAAAGACATTAACAAACAATTTTTCAGCACCAAAACATCGTAGAAACATTGGGTTGGGCTCTGCTGATACAGACTGTCAAATAGTCTTTAAATATCATCCCGTAAACTATATAGCCACACCATAGCAACCATTTAGAGTACCTTAGTAACTGAACAAACACATGAATATGCAATTTCTCAGCACCAGAAAGTGGTATAGATATGGGGCTGGCCTCTTTGTTTGGGCTGAAAAACCAGTCTGTAAGTATCACCATGGCGACTGTGCAGCGACACCCTAGCAACCACATACAGAACCCTAGCAACCGTATAGCAACATAAAGCCATATCTCAGCTCCACAATATCATACAGACATGGGAGTTGGCTCTAGAATCATACTGAAGGCTATATTGACAGCCTAGTGCAGTTTTGCCACTGCAAGCACCACTCACATTTTCTTCAGGAAATGTACATTCTAGTTATTATTATTCTTTTCTGAGACTAAAATTTCTGACTGCTACTCCTCCTGCACCTTTTGTCATAGACCCATGAATGAGATGTCAAATCATGACACATTGAGGAGAGGTGTGCTATATCTTTTATAAGTCATTGAGTGTACGATGTTCATCTGGTGGATGAAAAATTTGGGCGAAAAAGTCCCATAGACTTAACATTGGCACAAAATTAGTGAGATTATATCTTTGGATCAGGAGGTCACAGAGACTTGGGGAGATCGATCATTTGACTCGGCCTATCAAGCAGCCAATAAGTACTGACATGACAACTTCATAGCTATGCCCTAGCAACCACTTACAGCACCCTAGCAACCGTTAAAGGACATTAACAAACTATTTTTCAGCACCAAAACACTGTAGAAACATGGGGTTGGGCTCTGTTGATTCAGACTGTCAAATAGTCTTTAAATACCATTCCATAAACTGTATAGTCATACCATAGCAACCATTTACAGTACCTTAGCAACTGAACAAACACATGAATAAGCAATTTCTCAGCACCAGAAAGTGGTATAGATATGGGGTGGCCTCTTTGTTTGGGCTGAAAAACCAGTCTGTAAGTATCACCATGGTGACTGTGCAGCTACACCCTAGCAACCACATAGAGAACCCTAGCAACCGTATAGCAACATAAAGCCATATCTCAGCTCCACAACATCATACAGACATGGGAGTTGGTTGGCTCTCTACAACATCAGAGAACACTGTAGTATCTGCCCAGTGCAGAGTGTTGCCACAGCAAGCACCACTCACATTTTCTTCAGGAAATGTACATTCTATTATTATTCTTTTTCTGAGACTAAAATTTCTGACTGCTACTCCTCCTAGAGCTTTAACTCTACAAACTCCAAACTCAGCCCAAGTCTTGAGACTGATCTGACTTAGCGTGCTATATCTTTTCTAACTAATCCGACTTACGGTTTTCATAAAAATGAAGATTAAAAATCATAAAAAATCCCATAGACTTACATTGGCTCATCTGAACATTCCGTCAAACTCCAACTGTCAAAATTTAAATCTAAACACACTGAAGCCCATTAGACTCAATCAGACTTCCCTTCTATGTACTATTTCTAACCCATTCAAACTCATCTATCTCTCTATCTATCTATCTATCTATCTATCTATCTATCTATCTATCTATCTATCTATCTATCTATCAGACTTCCCTTCTATGTACTATTTCTAACCCAATCAAACTCATCTATCTCTCTATCTATCTATCTATCTATCTATCTATCAGACTTCCTTCTATGTACTATTTCTAACCCATTCAAACTCATCTATCTCTCTATCTGAGATCTATCTCACACACACACACACACACACACACACAGACACACACACACACAGACACGCCGCACACACACAGACACACAGACACGCCTCACACACACAGACACACACACAGACACACACACACAGACACACACACCACACACACAAACAAACAAATAAACAAATAGACCTTTCAATCATAAGACCTGTTTTTCCTGTTTACACCTGTGTGTCCTTTGGGGCAACCCCAAAATTGAAAGAGTAATTGTAAAACAATTATAAATTTTTAATCATACATATAATATATCTTTTTGTTTGTTTGTTTACTTCTCATCTATACATTAATGCTGTGTTTTGGGAGATATGAAGTACTGTTTACCACAAAAATCCTCAGCTACACCATTAGCTTGCATGTGAAATATTACATTTTATGAATAAATCTCTTAAATGATGATCTAAATTTAATTTAAACTGTTTCTGGATATTGATCTAGGTGTTAGGTGTACAATACTGCCATCTGGTGGTTAGAGAAAAACTTGTGGAAATCACAGATTTTGAAAGAATAGTGTAATGACCATATATATCCAGCAGAGGCCCATAGAGAGCCATTCATTTTTCTGGAAGTGGTCAGTTACTCCTCTCACATCTTTTCTGATATATATTTTTTAATTATATATTGAAAAATTATAAAATACATTAAAAACAGTATTTTTCCCAAAGGTTAGAATTTGTTTTTGTTTGTTTGATGTTTTTGAAGTGCTGCTTTTGCAAATTTTACAAAATGTTTACATAAAATCAAACAAAAAAAAAAAAAAAAACTAAACTAAAAACAACAACTGCAATAAGCAGATATGAATGGCGGTATGTGTGTAAGAGAGTGTGTGTGTATGCGTGAGTGAGTATGCTCATTCCACATTGCATTTGTGCTCTAGTATCAGGCTTTGATTTTGTTGTGTGGACATTTTCAGATTTATGCAGAATTTATTGATTTGCCAATTTCTATAAAAATGCGTGTGTGTCGTCTTTTCTACATTGCATTTGTGATCTAGTACCAGGCCTTCATTTCTGTGTGTGACCTATTTTTTGCTGGATTTATTATTATTTTTGACAAATTAAAAAATATATATAGATTTTCATTTTCATATTGACCCCAAAGACCATATTAGTAAAAAAAAATTACATACCTTCAGAACAACCGAATCAAGTCCTTTTTAAAAATGTGAATACAGATAGAAAAGTTGCCATAAATCTTATTCCACTGAGATGAAGGGAAACATTTTTAACTAAAGAAAGTTGATTGGGGTCATACTGACCCGATACTATTTCTAATCCATTCAAACTCATATATCTAATGTTTCTTATCTATCTATCTATAATCTGACTGTATCTATCTATCTATCTATCTATCTATCTATCTATCTATAATCTGACTCTATCTTTCTATCTATCTATCTATCTATCTATCTATCTATCTATCTATCTATCTATCTATCTATCTATAATCTGACTCTATCTTTCTATCTATCTATCTATCTATCTATCTATCTATCTATCTATCTATCTATGTGTCAAACTTTAAGCTTTTAAAACTACTTTAAATTTCAAACTATTTCAGACTGAAACCCATCAAACTTAAAACTTTTAACATTTTTCAAACTTAAACTTTTTAAACTTTTTAAACTTTTCAAACTTTTCAAACTTTTCAAACTTTTTAAACTTTTCAAACTTTTTAAACTTTTCAAACTTTCTGGTCCGTCTTTCTCAAGCCAACTTAAAGTTTGTCTCGACAAACTTTCCTGTCTAGTTTATTACTAAACTAGTGCTTTCTCAGTTAGTGTCGAGTTCAAACGCCGGCGCTGACTCTCCATCTCCACAGTTGGCTAATGGACGTGCACATTTTCATTTTCAGAAGATTTGTTTTTATTTGAATTAGTAAGTAGTAGACATTTCAAGCTTTTATAGATTTGTTTCAGTTTGTTTAGTTTATGTCTGTGAGCGGTTCATTGTTGCAATCCACAGAGATGAGAACAGAAAGCACATCCAAAAATGAATAAGTATTTTAAGCTGTTGTGAACTTTTATCTTCTACGAAGCAGAGACCAGGAGACGTTGGGATATCTTTCATACAGAAGTTACTAAAGCAGTGATACATTGTAGTTTTAAATACATTTAGGGGCAGTGCTTAGGAATGGAGACCAAGCACCTGGGTGACAACTTTAAACAAAGCATGCAAATGAGAAAGACAGACCCAATCAACAACACTAATCCAATCAGTCTAACGATTCATGTCTGGGCCAGGGGCTCCGAAAGCCATTTGCAGAACAAAAGATTTGAGTCTGGCTCATTTCACTTACAATAGAAGAACAGGAACTGGCAGGGACCTCTTGCATCTGATGTAGTGATCTGACTCATGTCACCATTTTTCACCTTAAATGCTAAATACAAGGTATATAACTTCTTCAGTTTGTACACTATTACATTGGAATCTAAATTAAACATTTAAATAAATTTGTAATCCCACAATTCCCCTTTGAGAGTTCTAATAACTCTCACAAAATACAAATTTAGACACTTAAAAGTTTATTCTTGTAACTTGTGATCGTTACAGGCACATAGCACTTGTTCTGTGTTGATTGTCTGTAATTGCATGCTGACACAGAAACAAAACATGCAATTATGGTCCGTGAAGTTCTTACGGGTAATAATCTTTTCTGGTTGGAACTGTCATTTCCTTGTGAGAGGCGGAAGTCATTTGCTGAACGAAACACTTGATACTGTGGATGCATAGATAGTACACCAGTAGGAGAAACAACAGCAGAATTGCTATGTCCTTGATCCACAGCCAGGGTTTACCTAACAAGTCTCCGAACCATGAAGAATTATCTTCAGCCATCAGGTGTAATTTTGCTGAAAGATCAAGAATGTCTTGATCATGTTGCTGGAAGACTGAAGTTCTCGTATGTGATTCTCTGCGTTGTGTATTTTTTCTTTGTTCTGTCTTCCGTGACAGTTGGCTCTGCAGTGGGTCTCGTTGTCTTTTAGAGGTTGTGGCTTCATCGCAGGTAAGGAGTTCGGCGTATGGGTCTCAGGACAGCCATCAAGTGGTATCTGCACAGAGGAAGAAAGAAAACAAAAGACAGCAGTATTTGTTCTAAAGACTACAAACATTAGGGTTGTATCCTCTGTTCAATCTCGTCTGCTATTGTTGTTCCTTCTTTCCCTATTTCTTAATTCCTGTGACACCTAAAGAACAGTGAGGTGAGGGTGGACTAGTGGATGGGGAAGGCCTATGAGGGGATGTTCACCGCAGGGTTGGCCCCAAGCCTGTTGCTCTGGTTCTTCCCTGGGCTCCTCACTGGTCCATGTGTCCTAACCTATCCCTGTAGGTGGAGGAACAACTTTACAGTGTGACACATGAGTCCAAGTTTTCCTTCCTGACACAATACTGCAGCTGCTGTAATCAACATCACTTGATGTGGTCCGTACCACTTAGGCTCTAATGGCTTGTTTCTGAACGACTTTATCATGACCCATTGACCTGGGATGATAGTGTGTCCACCTTCTAGTGGAGTCTGCCAACACGACTCAACTCTCTCTCTGGCACTCTGTACTGCCTTTGTGAGGTTTTCACAGTAAGCGATCAGGGCATCTGAAGCAATGTGAACATCAGCATTTCTAAGATCAATCACACCTGGCATCTGCATAGGACGCCCAGTAATAATTTCATGAGGGCTCAGTCCTACTGATCTGTTAGGTGACGCTCTCATACTACACAGTACTGCGGGCAGTGCTTCAACCCATGGTACTCCTTCCTGATGCATTTTGCTTAGCCTGGTTTTGATTGTTCTGTTTGATCGTTCAACCTGTCCTGATGCTTGTGGCCTATAGGGACAGTGAAGGTTCCACTTAATCTTCAACATTCTAGACACTTCCTTGACTACCTGTCCTGTGAAGTGGGTACCTTGATCTGAGTCAATGCAATCTGGTAATCCCCATCTGGGAATGAAATCAGTAACAAGACATTTAGCAGTATGTGCAGCTGTAGCACGCCCTGTTGGATAAGCTTCTACCCATCTTGAGAATTTGTCTATTACTACCAAAACGTCAGTTTTTCCTTTACAAGGGGGCAATGATATGTAATCAACTTGCAGGTGACGAAATGGCCCTGGTGGAGCTGGGGTATGTGCTGCTGGTGTGGTGGCTGCTGGTACCTCATTATTTTTCTGACATGTTACACATCTCTTGACTGTTTCAGTGGCTATGTTTCTGAATTTTGGATTCCACCATTGATTTGAGAACCTGTGATTCATCGTTGCTGGACCACTGTGACCCAAATTGTGTATTTGTTGAGCCAAATATGGCAACAGTGATTCGGGAGCAACATACTTTCCCCCTTTGGTCCAGCAGCCGGATGAATCCACAGTGGCTCCTTTTTCTAACCATGTCCATGCTTCATATAGAGGAACGTCTTTATACAGATCAATGATTGATTCCGGAGGTAGAATTGTCTTCTGTGCTGTACTACCTGAACACACTTGTACAGTTGCATAGAAACAAGCCTGTTTAGCCGCTACATCAGCAAGAGCATTACCTTTAGCTTCTGTAGTATTAGTGGTCAGTTACTCCTCTCACATCTTTTCTGATATATATTTTTTAATTATATATTGAAAAATTATAAAATACATTAAAAACAGTATTTTTCCCAAAGGTTAGAATTTGTTTTTGTTTGTTTGATGTATTTTGAAGTGCTCGCTTTTGCAATAATGCCACAAAAAACTTTTTTTTTTACATAAATGTAAATAAAATCAAAACGAAGAAAAAAAAACTAAACTAAAAACAACAACTGCAATAAGCAGATATGAATGGCGGGTATGTGTGTAAGAGAGTGTGTGTGTACGTACGTGAGTGAGTATGCTCGTTCCACATTGCATTTGTGCTCTAGTATCAGGCTTTGATTTTGTTGTGTGGACATTTTCAGATTTATGCAGAATTTATTGATTTTATTTGCCAATTTCTATAAAAATGCGTGTGTGTACGTCTTTTCTACATTGCATTTGTGATCTAGTACCAGGCCTTCATTTCTGTGTGAAATTTTTTTCAGACCTATGCTGGATTTATTATTATTTTTTGACAAATTAAAAAAATATATATAGATTTTCATTTTCATATTGACCCCAAAGACCATATTAGTAAAAAAAAAAAATTACATACCTTCAGAACAACCGAATCAAGTCCTTTTTTTTAAAAATGTGAATACAGATAGAAAATGTTGAAAAGTCATAAAATCTTATTCCACTGAGATGAAGGGAAACATTTTTTAACTAAAGAAAGTTGATTGGGGTCATACTGACCCGATACTATTTCTAATCCATTCAAACTCATATATCTAATGTTTCTTATCTATCTATCTATAATCTGACTGTATCTATCTATCTATCTATCTATCTATCTATCTATCTATCTGTCTGTCTGTCTATCTGTCTATCTATCTATCTATCTATCTATCTATCTATCTATCTATCTATCTATCTATCTATCTATAATCTGACTCTATCTTTCTATCTATCTATCTATCTATCTATCTATCTATCTATCTATCTATGTGTCAAACTTTAAGCTTTTAAAACTACTTTAAATTTCAAACTATTTCAGACTGAAACCCATCAAACTTAAAACTTTTTAAACTTTTCAAACTTTTCAAACTTTTTAAACTTTTCAAACTTTTCAAACTTTTCAAACTTTTCAAACTTTTTAAACTTTTTAAACTTTTCAAACTTTTTAAACTTTTCAAACTTTCTGGTCCGTCTTTCTCAAGCCAACTTAAAGTTTGTCTCGACAAACTTTCCTGTCTAGTTTATTACTAAACTAGTGCTTTCTCAGTTAGTGTCGAGTTCAAACGCCGGCGCTGACTCTCCATCTCCACAGTTGGCTAATGGACGTGCACATTTTCATTTTCAGAAGATTTGTTTTTTATTTGAATTAGTTCGTAGTAGACATTTCAAGCTTTTTATAGATTTGTTTCAGTTTAGTTTATGTCTGTGAGCCGGTTCATTGTTGCGACGCGCTCCATCCACAGAGACTGCATGAGACGACAGAAAGCACATCCAAAAATGAATAAGTATTTTAAGCTGTTGTGAACTTTTATCTTCTACGAAGCAGAGACCAGGAGACGTTGGGATATCTTTCATACAGAAGTTACTCTTTATTGAGAACTCGCTGCGCGTCGCTGTAGTCATCCAAGTCTAACTAAAGCAGTGATACATTGTAGTTTTAAATACATTTTAGGGGGCAGTGCTTAGGAATGGAGACCAAGCACCTGGGTGACAACTTTAAACAAAGCATGCTAATGAGAAAGACAGACCCAATCAACAACACTCGATTGCATTGATAATCCAATCAGTCTAACGATTCATGTCTGGGCCAGGGGGCTCCGAAAGCCATTTGCAGAACAAAAGATTTGAGTCTGGCTCATTTCACTTACAATAGAAGAACAGGAACTGGCAGGGACCTCTTGCATCTGATGTAGTGATCTGACTCATGTCACCATTTTTCACCTTAAATGCTAAATACAAGGTATATAACTTCTTCAGTTTGTACACTATTACATTGGAATCTAAATTAAACATTTAAATAAATTTGTAATCCCACAATTCCCCCTTTGAGAGTTCTAATAACTCTCACAAAATACAAATTTAGACACTTAAAAGTTTATTCTTGTAACTTGTGATCGTTACAGGCACATAGCACTTGTTCTGTGTTGATTGTCTGTAATTGCATGCTGACACAGAAACAAAACATGCAATTATGGTCCGTGAAGTTCTTACGGGTAATAATCTTTTCTGGTTGGAACTGTCATTTCCTTGTGAGAGGCGGAAGTCATTTGCTGAACGAAACACTTGATACTGTGGATGCATAAATAGTACACCAGTAGGAGAAACAACAGCAGAATTGCTATGTCCTTGATCCACAGCCAGGGTTTACCTAACAAGTCTCCGAACCATGAAGAATTATCTTCAGCCATCAGGTGTAATTTTGCTGAAAGATCAAGAATGTCTTGATCATGTTGCTGGAAGACTGAAGTTCTCGTATGTGATTCTCTGCGTTGTGTATTTTTTTTTTCTTTGTTCTGTCTTCCGTGACAGTTGGCTCTGCAGTGGGTCTCGTTGTCTTTTAGAGGTTGTGGCTTCATACGCAGGTAAGGAGTTCGGCGCGTATGGGTCTCAGGACAGCCATCAAGTGGTATCTGCACAGAGGAAGAAAGAAAACAAAAAGACAGCAGTATTTGTTCTAAAGACTACAAACATTAGGGTTGTATCCTCTGTTCAATCTGCGTCTGCTATTGTTGTTCCTTCTTTCCCTATTTCTTAATTCCTGTGACACCTAAAGAACAGTGAGGTGAGGGTGGACTAGTGGATGGGGAAGGCCTATGAGGGGATGTTCACCGCAGGGTTGGCCCCAAGCCTGTTGCTCTGGTTCTTCCCTGGGCTCCTCACTGGTCCATGTGTCCTAACCTATCCCTGTAGGTGGAGGAACAACTTTACAGTGTGACACATGAGTCCAAGTTTTCCTTCCTGACACAATACTGCAGCTGCTGTAATCAACATCACTTGATGTGGTCCGTACCACTTAGGCTCTAATGGCTTGTTTCTGAACGACTTTATCATGACCCATTGACCTGGGATGATAGTGTGTCCACCTTCTAGTGGAGTCTGCCAACACGACTCAACTCTCTCTCTGGCACTCTGTACTGCCTTTGTGAGGTTTTCACAGTAAGCGATCAGGGCATCTGAAGCAATGTGAACATCAGCATTTCTAAGATCAATCACACCTGGCATCTGCATAGGACGCCCAGTAATAATTTCATGAGGGCTCAGTCCTACTGATCTGTTAGGTGACGCTCTCATACTACACAGTACTGCGGGCAGTGCTTCAACCCATGGTACTCCTTCCTGATGCATTTTGCTTAGCCTGGTTTTGATTGTTCTGTTTGATCGGTCAACCTGTCCTGATGCTTGTGGCCTATAGGGACAGTGAAGGTTCCACTTAATCTTCAACATTCTAGACACTTCCTTGACTACCTGTCCTGTGAAGTGGGTACCTTGATCTGAGTCAATGCAATCTGGTAATCCCCATCTGGGAATGAAATCAGTAACAAGACATTTAGCAGTATGTGCAGCTGTAGCACGCCCTGTTGGATAAGCTTCTACCCATCTTGAGAATTTGTCTATTACTACCAAAACATCAGTTTTTCCTTTACAAGGGGGCAATGATATGTAATCAACTTGCAGGTGACGAAATGGCCCTGGTGGAGCTGGGGTATGTGCTGCTGGTGTGGTGGCTGCTGGTACCTCATTATTTTTCTGACATGTTACACATCTCTTGACTGTTTCAGTGGCTATGTTTCTGAATTTTGGATTCCACCATTGATTTGAGAACCTGTGATTCATCGTTGCTGGACCACTGTGACCCAAATTGTGTATTTGTTGAGCCAAATATGGCAACAGTGATTCGGGAGCAACATACTTTCCCCCTTTGGTCCAGCAGCCGGATGAATCCACAGTGGCTCCTTTTTCTAACCATGTCCATGCTTCATATAGAGGAACGTCTTTATACAGATCAATGATTGATTCCGGAGGTAGAATTGTCTTCTGTGCTGTACTACCTGAACACACTTGTACAGTTGCATAGAAACAAGCCTGTTTAGCCGCTTCATCAGCAAGAGCATTACCTTTAGCTTCTGTAGTATTAGTTGTGAGGTGTGCTTTCACTTTGATCACCGCTAATTTCTTTGGGAGTTTCATGGCAAACATTAAATCTTTCACTAATCCAGCATGCTTAATGGGGGATCCAGCAGAAGTTAGAAATTGTCTGGTTTGCCAAATAACACCAAAATCATGAATTACCCCAAAAGCATACCTGGAATCTGTGTAGATATTTGCAACTGATCCTGAAGCTAGCGTGCATGCTCTTGTTAAGGCTACTAGTTCTGCAGCTTGAGCTGAAAAATGATCTGGAAGACGACCTGAAGCAACTACTTCAGTGGTGGAAGTTACTGCATATCCTGCTCGTCTGTTACCTTCAATAACTTGAACTGAACCATCAACAAACAACTCCAATTCTCGTTCTCTATGGGAGTTTCTGCTATTTCACTTGTCGCTGCATATGTAAGCGTAACACAATCATGAGTCATTTCACCTTCACCATCTAACACAACTTCAGTCATTGCAGACATCATACATGAGGATGGGTTCGTGACTGGTGCACGCTGTATAACAATGTTCGGGGCTGTGAGCGTTGCTAACCAATTTCCCCAACGGGAGGAGGTGACAGAAGTGACTTTTGCTTGATTCATTAGTGCAGACACTGCGTGAGGGCATTTTACATTTACATTCTGACCTAACACCATTCCTGATGAAGCCTGAAGCGCTAGATGAACTGCCTGTACTGCTCTGAGGCATGGGCCCATACCTTGAGCGACTATGTCAAGTTTACCAGAATAGTAATGAATTGGGCGTAAGCTGCCCCCATGATCTTGCATTAGACATGCAGTCATAAAGCCTAAGTGTTCATGGACATAAAGCACAAAGGGTCTATCAGATTGGGCAATTCCTAATGCTGGTGCTTGACATAGTGCTCTCTTCAAATCATTAAAAGCTTTGATATGAAGTTCTTCCATACAAACAGTATCTGAATCTTTACCATGGCCTTTCAACAAATCATAGAGAGGCTGTGCAATCGAGGCATAGTCTTCAATCCAAGGTCTACAGTAACCTGCTGTTCCTAAAAATGAGCGGAGTGTTTTAATGGTAGTAGGCGGAGGTATGGCTTTGACTGAAGCCGCTCGATCCTGTGTAATGGATCTATTTCCTGCACCAATTGTTTGACCCAGAAATGTGACTTGCTTTTTAGCAATTTGAGCTTTGTGAAAGCTGCATTTGTGTCCTTTTTTATTCAAATAGTCCAACAATGCTGTCAATTCAATTTGATGTACCTCGTGGTCTGTTGAGGCAAGCAAAATATCATCGACATATTGAATCATAGTGGACTGTTTGACTGGACATTCTGGGTCACACAAATCACGTCTGACAGCCTGATGATATATGGTTGGGGAGTTTTGAAATCCCTGTGGCAATCGTGTCCACTGGTATTGTTCATAGTCAACTGTGAAAGCTAACCATGACTGGCTGTCAGAGTGCAACGGTACAGAAAAGAATCCATTAGACATATCAATTACTGAAAAAATCTTACAATCTAATGGTAAGCCATTACAAATTGTAGATGGATCTGCCACTAGGGGGGTGATTTTATCAATATGTTTATTGGCTACTCTGTAGTCTATTGTAAGTCTCCATGCCCCATTTGATTTCTTGATGGGCCATATGGGTGAATTACATGGACTGTTGGTTTTAATTAGCACTCCTTGCTTCAGCAACTTTTCTACAATAGGTTTGATTCCTGTATAGCTTCCGTATTAATCGGATATTGTTTGGTGACCGGAGGTGGATTTCCCGTCAATTTAACTGGTTCTACACCTGTTAACAAACCACAATCATCCTTGTCTTTAGCCCAAATTAGATGATTCTGTAAGAAAGCATACTCAGTAGGGATTGCATTATTGGTAGAAACTTGTGCTGAGGAAATTTTTATGCTAGCGGATTCTGAGGACACGTCTAACGTTAGATGTACTTGTCTCAGAAGATCCATGCCTAAAATTGCACCTGTATTTAATGGAGCACATAGCAATTTTGTAGTCAGAGTTTTTGGGCCAAATTGTACCTCTATGGGCGGGGTTTCATACAAAACAGAATCTTCACCTATTACGCCAGTTAAACAAAGTTTGGTTTTCTTATATGGGATGTTTACAACTTGTGCCAATTTTGTAGGAATTACTGTACACTCTGCACCTGTATCAAGCAAAAAATCTATCTCTTTCTCTTTTATGCTACCTTTCACAAAAATTCTTTTGTCATTGTGATGGATTACAGGGGAAAGGTAGCTACTCACAGCCCCAACAATTAGTTTTTTTCCTGGTCTTGTTGTGCTCTTACAAGAGCCTGTACGAGCTGTCCTAAAGTTTCAGTGGTCACTGGCGGAACTACTTCAGGGTTGTAGGCAGGCTGAGGAGGAGCAGAATTATGCATAGCATTTCTTTTACTATCTTGCAACTTCTTCCTACACTCTTTCTCCCAATGTCCTAATTTTTCACAGTAGTTGCATTTGCCTTCTCTTTTAGACCATCTCTTGTCTTGTTTTGTTGTGTTAAACGTAGCTGCTGCTACTCTCACTTTTGCCTTGACATCAGCATCTCTTTCCCATGTAGCTAACCTGTCTAGGTTACTTCTGAGAGTTCTGTTAGACCAAGTTAGATCTAAGAATGGTAAAGCTTTTCTGTATTCGGCTACAAGGCCATCTGACCAGATACGAACTAGGGGTCCCTTGTCATCTAGCACACTTTCAGGGTCATCAACAATTCCACTGTAAATTACAGCTGACTGACAAAATCTCTCAGTATATTCACTCACAGTTTCTTCTTTCTTTTGCACACAGGTAGTAATTCTAGACCAATCTATTTTGGGTCCTAAGATATTCTTTAGGATTTTCAAAATACCTTCTCTTAAATCACCTTTACTTGCATGTCGCAGTTCAGAAGTAACAGCAGATTCAAAACTGTTGAATTCAGATTCAGTTAGAATTTGTGACATCAACTGCGTTACCTCTGTTAAAGACATGTCGTAAAGGCGCATTTTACTGATCAATACTCTTCTAAATTCAGAAAAATGTGTGCGTGCTGAGGGTAAGCTCTGAGACAGTCTCTATATCTTTAGGTCCTAGTGTTTTGGCAACAGTTTGTATTTGCACAACAGAAGAGTTGAGAGGAACACTTTCAGTTTCCTCAATGCCTTGAGATCTTCTCCGAGCACCTCAAACATTGACCGAATTTACAGGCACATCAATTACTGATTGAGAGCTACATCTCTTTCAAAGAATGCTTGTAAATCAGGGTAAATTTTATCCGCTGACTAACTTCCACATCAGTTTTGCTGCAGCTTTGTTGCGGTTCAATTTCTTAGTCAAAGAGGACACTCTAGCTTGAAGCTCATTGTTCTGTTTCTCTAGCTCTGAGTTACGCTGAGATTGTGTAGCTAGTGCTAAACCAAATTCTCTGTGGCAGCAGATAATGCCTTTCACATTGTTCTTGCGAACACATGCTCCTAATACCTTTTACACTCATCTACAGACCAAGTCTTATCTGGATGGATCTCATATTTCTGAATTAGTTCTTGTCTAACTTTTCAGTGACTATTAGGTTCATTTGCACTCCTAACAGTGATTTGAATTCGCTATCTGACCACAAAGGAGTCGCAAGACCACCCTTTTCTGTTGTTGGAATCAGCCTAGCATTCCTTCTAACCATTTTGTACGTTTCTTCTGTACCACACAAACAAAAACACTAAAACTTCTCTGATCAACAGAGGGTACACTTGTTAACACAGCTTAACTATTGTTAACTTTGTTACCACACAATCAAAACACTAAAACTTCTCTGATCAACAGAGGGTACACTTGTTAACACAGCTTAACTATTGTTAACTTTTCAAATTACCAACACTTCACACTTAACTTCCCTGCCTACAAGAACAGAGGATAAACCAAAATTATTAGCATGAAATGCTAAACTTCTCTGTGAAAAGAGGATAAACTAAAATAACTAGCACGTAAATGCCAATCTTCCCTGCCTACACAGAACAGAGGATAAAACAATATTAGCACTTGATGCTAAACTTCCCTGCCTGGACAGAGGGTAACTTCATCTCTAAAAGTTCATTTTTTTAGAGGAAAACTTAGTTAACCAAACCCTACAGCTGTCTGTTAACTCTTCTCTGACGGCGCAGAGGATAAACAAATTTGTACTGGTCTTAAAGGTTCTTTTGGATTAGAGACAGCACTCACCACAACCTTGGTTGAGAGAAAAATTCAGTCTGGAAATCTTTGTTCAGCTTGAAGTTTTCAAACTGGATTCAGGTGAGGAAGCTGGAACTCTATCCGGGTCACGGCACCATCTGTTGTGAACTTTTATCTTCTACGAAGCAGAGACCAGGAGATGTTGGGATATCTTTCATACAGAAGTTACTCTTTATTGAGAACTCGCTGCGGCGTCGCTGTAGTCATCCAAGTCTAACTAAAGCAGTGATACATTGTAGTTTTAAATACATTTAGGGGGCAGTGCTTAGGAATGGAGACCAAGCACCTGGGTGACGACTTTAAACAAAGCATGCAAATGAGAAAAACAGACCCAATCAACAACACTCGATTGCATTGATAATCCAATCAGTCTAACGATTCATGTCTGGGCCAGGGGGCTCCGAAAGCCATTTGCAGAACAAAAGATTCGAGTCTGGCTCATTTCACTTACAATAGGAGAACAGGAACTGGCAGGGACCTCTTGCATCTGATGTAGTGATCTGACTCATGTCACCATTTTTCACCTTAAATGCTAAATACAAGGTATATAACTTCTTCAGTTTGTACACTATTACATTGGAATCTAAATTAAACATTTAAATAAATTTGTAATCCCACAAAGCTCTTTCCGCAGGAAAAATAAAAAATAAATAAGATTGCGCGGGCGCCCCCATGTCATAAATTAAGCGCGATAATAGGTCTACTCCTACACTCCTCATAAATACTTGAAATGCACCTACAGCGATTTTATTATTAATATAATAATAATAACCTGTTTTGGTCATATTTACTATTGCCCAGCTCCCCCTGTATTGACCTATCCCCTGAGCACCTGCATTTAAAATGTTCTGGTGCCGCCCCAGGTAGTGAACAGTGACTGTTAAAATGTATCTGATGTCTAATTCGTTCAATCAAGAGATTCGTTCAAAAACGAAACAAGTTCATATATTTCAAATAATATTTTACATATTTTTTATTTTAATTGGCTCATTTATAACATTTTACACTCATTTAAATAAAACATTGTGTAAGAAACCTAAGTGAATTAGCCTACATATTATTTTGTATTTGTCTAACGTTTTCTTTCAGAATCTTGGGAGAACCGTGATCTCTATTCTAAAAATCAATTATCCAGAGTCTTAATAAAATAGACTATCTGGCATCTAATACTAACTGTTTTTAATATTAAAATGTAGACTTGGATGTAAAATGTACAAACTTACACACTTTATTTTGTACAATAACAAGGATTTGGTACATGTATAATGCATTATAATGGCACTTCTAATCCATCGTGCCAGTGTACGAAGTACCCCCCCTTCTTTTAGTACGTTCCGCGATCCATGCCGGGTAGGTCGGTCATTTTAGCATGGGAGTCAGTCTCGTTCAGCAATCAGCTGAAAGTGGATGCAAAGCGCAGCAGGTACTGTGGTAATGTGCACATACGCTTGTTTATATATATTCATATTTAACATAGGCTACAGAACATAACTCCACGACTTATGAATGTGTAAAAGTCCGACCAAACAATTCAAAAAATAATTATGCAAGAAAACCTTATGTTTTGGTCATCTGAACCCATTTTATTTATTTAATGAGTAGATTACACATTTTAATAAAGTCAAATTAGTTTTTTTGCAACAAGTAGTAATGCAGTACAATCGTTTACTTTAGACATGACACATACGACACTCTTTTTCGCCCCCTGCTGGCGTATATATGTAATTTGAAGAAATGGTTACTGAACAAATCAGTGAACGAATCTGAACGAATCATTTTGGTGAACGAACTGAAAATGAACGAATCCCTGGAAAGAATCATGCCCTGCGTCCCAATTTGCCTACTTGTACTACATCCTAAAAGTATGTACTTTTTTCGCGAAGAAAAAGTAGATACTTTTGAGCGTGTAGCAGAAAAGTACGTTTTTGGAAAACACTACTACGTCATAAAATTGCGTCTGGTGACATAATTGCGTTCATTTTACATCTGCTGTCAATTATTCAGATAGAAAACATTCTTACATGACATTTTTGCCATTGCATAAAAAATAAACATCGACATTTCTTTTCCATTACTCGCAAGTTTATTTATCCTTACCGTGCCCTACACTGCTCATTATTTGTTCTACAAATGCTTACCAGTTTATTCGCGAGACAAAGAGCGCATCGGCGCAGATCTGCCGTTCACAAGCATAATGTCCAGAGAGCGGTGCTGATGTTTTTCCACAATGCTGTATGTATGCAATACATTGACAAAATATTTTAGTTTGTCTTGCATATTTTTTTCATAAGATCAGATAACATTTTAGGGTGTCATATGGTCATGTTACAACGTGCCCCTCAACTGTTACAATGTACCCCACCTATGGGGCATGTTGTCACATTTCACTTCCAATTTTTGAGGGTAAATAAAGAAAAACGTATACACTGTATTTATGAAACAAAGCGACATATTTATTCTAGACAAGTGTGAAATTACTGTGGATAAAAAAAATATACTCTGAACATGAAGTGGATTTACACAATTTGAGAAAGTCAAAAAGTGTTACTTTGTGCCCCGCTCTCCCCTATCCTGCAGCCTAAACATAGATCCACATAAGGAAACAATCAATCGTACTCATTAAAATCCTTTTATTGCAGCGTTTCTCTTGCCCGTGAATACGGCTTCATTGGCAGCTCGCCAAGTAATTAGCTTTTCAGTGTGTTCATCTGACCCTGCAAAATAAGAATTTTAACTACTAGGTCTACAGTTAATACACACAAAAAGAAAAATTCAAAATAAATGCTTTGCTTTATAATGTAGAAACTTTTCACATTTAAATGCTGATGATGACAGTGATATCAGGGTTGTCCGTCATGTTTGTTTAGCGAATTCACCTTACTGATCTTAACTCCTCCTCCCACGTACAAAGAATTATGTGAAACTCAAGCCATTAGAGTGTGCACGGATCCACACTTCAAAAATCGACCTGAAATAGTAGACCATCCGGGGACTTTTGGCATACTCTTTTCAGCATACTATGCTTTGGGACACACTCATTCTAATCTCACATACTATTTAGGATGGATAGTATGAACATTGGGACGCACTGATTCAAAAATCTATCAGAAATAGTAGACCTTCCGGGGACTTTTGGCATACTCTTTTCAGCATACTATGCTTTGGGACACACTTATTCTATTCTCACATACTATTTAGGATGGATAGTATGAACATTGGGACGCAGGCATGATTTCCATCACTATTCCTTTCTCATCTCGATCCTTTCGTCATCACGGTTCTCACGTTTTCTTCACCTGATTGGTCAACAGTGCGTTCCTCACGTTTTTCTTAAAGGCAACACTCCATATTTCACATGCATTGTTACAGTAAGAGAAAATGAACATAACAAATGACAGAAAAAAATAACAAGTACACATTTTATTACATCCATGATATAAAAAAAAAAAAAAAATGAAATAAAATGTACTTTAATTTGAGCACCGAAGATTGAATATTAAGCGCTGAAAGGTGGCGGAAGTGTTTCGCAGCCCGATCACCATCACTGTATAATTGAGAAAATCATCTGGCGTGTAACAAAAGCAGATATCTCGGCAGCATGCTCCATCAAGGGGACTTGCCAATACCCCTTCAATAGATCTAGTTTTGTGACAAAGCGTGCGGAGCCTACCTTATCAATACAGTCCTCCATAAGCGGGAGAGGAAACTCCATGCACTAGAGCTTGGGACTGCAAGACCGTTTTCCACCAAATAGTTTACCTCCTCTTCCATAACTTTCCGTTTGGAAGGATTCACTCCGTAAGCACTTTGCTTAATTGGCGGATGGTCACATACGTTAATATCGTGTTTCAGCACCTGCGTTCTAGATGGGACATCTGAGAACAAACATAAGAATGAGTAAATTAACTCCACCATATCAGTTCGCTGATCATCAGACAAATGCAACAAATGTGAATTCAGATCCTCCAGAACTTTAGTGTTATTTAATCTGCCACTCGAAACTAGTGGACTCTGCCAATTTAACCCGTCATCATCTGGACCATCAACAGAAGTAACAACAACAGAAGCTACAGGGATGATAGCAGAGCTTCTTGACTCCGAATCCTCTTCCCGGCTTGCATACAGCTTCAACATATTTACATGGCACAGATGAGTTTTCCTCCGTCTATCAGGAGTTTGAACTATGTAGTTCGTGTCACTCAGTTTTTTTTTATCAATAACGTATGGACCAGAGAATCTAGCTTGCAAGGCAGAACCCTGAACTGGTAATAAGACCAAAACTTTGTCTCCTTCAGAAAAAGAACGAAAAACAGCATTCCTATCAAAACGTTCTTTCATTTTTGATTACGAACTCTCCGAAATGGTATGAGCCAATTTACATGCATTATGCAATCGTTCGCAAAATGAACTCTCGTTATCCAGCAGATTGCACTCCACTTTCTGATCGGATACCCAGCTCTCTTGCAGCATTTTGAGAGGTCCTCTCACGGTGTGTCCGAAAACTAGTTCCGCTGGACTAAACCCCAGCGACTCCTGAACGGATTCATGGACAGCAAACATCAATAAAGGCAATCCCTCATCCCAGTCTTTCCCTGACTCTGCGCAATATTTACTTAACATGGATTTCAAGGTTTGGTGGAACCTTTGCCTTGGGACACAGGATGTTAAGCACTTGATGTAATGTGATTGATTTTCAGCTGGGACAGCACCTGCTTAAACAGTCGAGACATAAAATTAGTCACCTGATCCATTTGGATCACCTTTGGAAAACCAAAGGTAGAAAAGAATGAAATTAGGGCTTTTACCACAGCCTTCGCTTTCAGCGAATGCAACGGCATGGCCTCGGGGTAACGTGTAGCCGTACACAAGCGTGATCAGATAGACATGCCAGAAAAAATTACGCAAAATACGATGATAAGTTTTGGTTATGCCCAGCAACATTATCATGTGCCACACTCAGAACTTGCTTGTGCAAACACCTAGGCACGACTAGTTGGAAAACCACATCCCGACCAAAATCATCAGACCTCGTTGGGTTCCATTTCCTCTTTAAAACATCGTTATCCCAAAAATAACCAATCGGTTTATTCTCAATTTCATCCAAAGTTAATGCCACATTTCAGCAGCGCAGCAGAGAAGGAAATTTTTTCTGTTCGGCAGAAATCAGAACTTTATCAACGGACAGCGACAGATCACCTGAATCTAGTTCAGAACCACCAGCCTTGGACAGCGACTCCAAACTTTGCGATGCAGGTGTTACAAGACTATTCTTGTCCCCTGTTGTCAGAAAAGTGTCAGCGATATCAACTAAGTCACCAGATTTACGTGCTCAAGCCCATGTAATCACACAAGCAGAAAAGACAGCCGGAAATTCTGACGCTAACTCACTAGATGTAACAGGTTCACACATTGGGTTTTCGATAACTTCCAGAAGTGGAAGGACCTTTTCCCCAGCTAAATCGTTCCCAATAATTAAGGAAACACCTTTAACGGGCAGATGATGATGATGTACAGCCAGTTTCACAAACCCTGTTACTAACCTAGACCGAATATGTACGTTGTGTAAGGGCACTTTCAATACGCCCAATTCAATGCCTTGAATCAGAACATCAGATCCACAACAGCTTTCCTCAGAAAATGGCAAAACACTAGCCAACACAAATGACTGCGAGGCCCCAGTATCACGGAGCATGGCCACAGGAACAGCATCTTGTGACAATCCATCAAGAGAAACCATTCCTTGACATATAAATGGATCATACACCGCATCAATATTCAAATCTGAATTACTGTTCACCTTATGTATGAAACCGACACTTTTTGTGGATTTCCCCTGATTTTTCTTCCTCAATGATGGACACATAGCAATCAATAACAGATGTATTAAAGGCTGTTCGTTGGAAGAATTCCTCGTCTCCTCGTTCCCCTTGAGCAAGGCACTGAAGCCCCAACTTCCAGAACGCCGCAGCATAAATAAATAAACACACTGCTAATAAACACATGTGAGTATGGGTAACCATTTAAGAACTTCACTTCTACAGTTCTTCTGGATTTAATCTCAGTTTATTCTGTTTCTTCATGTCATTCCAGACAGATTGGATGATGATGAGATCAGATCTCTGTGTGGAGCACTGGCTGTTGTCAGACTCCTTGTGCAAACAAAAATCTGGATTATTGCAATTAATGTTTGGACTTGTAAACTGATATTTCCTACTGAAACACTACAGCAAAAGATAGAAATAACTGACTTAAAATTATATTTTTAGCTGCTGAAAATACTAGTGTTCTAATAATTTTGGACACCACTCTCTATGGAGCCCACAGGAGTCAGGGAGGGGAGGGGGGAATCATACATTCAGAGTTAAAGGCTATATTGAGAGAGAAATTATGCAGAAATAAGGATAATGTTTTTTTTTTTTTTTTTTTTTATTGGACAATGTTTATGTACTTAAGCACATAATTGGTTGGAAATAGTATGTACCGGATGCCTTAATCAAAACCAATTTACAGAAAGTGCAACCCTGGAGCTTTCTTTGCTGAAAGGCACATAAATGGCTTATGACTCAGTCTTGATTATTAATTGACTAATTTGATAATTAATACATATTTTAGAAATGTTTGAGCTCATATTGAGACATTTGACTTGGTGCACACTTTGTACAGTTGAGATCACTTCTGAAATTTACAGAAGACAAATGTAAGAGCTCTCAAGTTGTTAGTGTAGGATAAATATCTGAGCTCAATGTGTTGTTTTTGTTTTGTTTTTTTTAATAACTTTTTACAGCAGAGCCCAAGATCTGCCCATATACAAAAAAAAAAAAAAACCCCGGGTGTCAGTCCTCTGTCATGTGTCTTGTGTTTCCCTCCCTCATGTTTCTATATGCTTCGTTCGTTACAGTACAATATTAGCGGGATAACAAGTACATCAAGTAAGAGGTGTGTAACAAGTAGGATTTCGAGTAGAAAGTAACAAGTAGGATTTCGAGAGGTCTGATAAAGTGTCAATGAGGTCCAACCAAAATTGTATTGTCTTGCTGGTGGCACCATGTATTTCGGCTGTGGTACACTCCAAAAGGGCAATGTCCAGCAAGTATGACATCCATGTCAATCTAACTGGGGTAGATGGATCCAACCACAGTTTTAAAATAACTTTTTTTGTACACTGTTAAAAATATCCTGTAGAATGTGCAGTAACTTACTGGCAGCAGTTTGCCAGTAGCTTACTGTAAATTAAGTTTACAGCAAAAATACTGTATTAATACTTACAGAACCATTTATCTTGCTGTTGTAGCAAATCAGCTCAAAAGGGAATTGTCTATAAATGATTACAATTAATTATGATTAATTACAATTATTTATATCGGCTGACAGTAATAACTGTCGCAGAATTAAATTGCCATCTAATCTGTTCGTCCAGTGAACATTCAGTGTAAGTTAATATCAACTCTAAGAAAGGATATTTTCTTGTCCACAGAAAATACTTTCCTAAGTATTAATACATTAGAGCATGTAGTAAGGATCAAAAATCGTAAATGGACATTAATTTGCAAGGCAGAATCAGAAACCCATGTAGTTTGTGCGCACAACTTTTATTAACTAAACACTAATGCAAACTAGTTAAACAAACAAACAAACATACAATCACTCATACATGGGGAAAGGGCAAATTAGAGTTGATGGATGAAACCATCAGGAAACCAGAGAATGAAGCTATGAAAAGCATCAGTTAATCACCTGAATAAAACCATCAGCGCCGTTTATAACGGGGTCTATAACTTATACTAAACCTCTGTTTCGTTTAGTTAAATGTTATACTTGCAATGCCTTGGTTGTGATGAGTGTCCGGAATGCAGTCTCAGATGAAAGTCTTATTGGTTTCAAGGTTTTGGACTCCCGATCACGTTCTTCCGGGTTGAAGAGTGATGAACTCCAAAAGATGTTATTCTGGCTCGGTGGTAATTGGGAGTTTCTTCCCAGGTAGAAAGGGGAAAAGAGCTAAGAAAGAGATCTGCTGAGGTCCGAGGAGCTTTGGTTGAATGGAAAGTCAAGGCCGCAAGGCCTGACACAAAAACTTAAGGGTCAAGAAGAGTTTTAGCTCACATCCTTATAGGATCTAACAGAACCGCAGACTGGGATATGTTGGAGCCCACCGGGCACGCCAGTACCGGCTCAGGCTCTCCACACGGGCAGCAATCCGGAGATTTAGCAGAAGAGAGAAGGCAGAACTGTGCGTGAGCCCTTTAAGGTCTGAGAAGAGTCACACCTCTCAGGATGGGCTTGACCAATGAGAAAGCCTTAATTTCCAAGCGGGAGTTTGGAAATATTGGGGGGGTTTACGACCCTTTGTCTGAGAGTATGGTAATTTGCAAAGGAAGTTGGAAGTTGATATACAAACTATTAAACATTCTTAGGACACTAATATGTTGCATAGGTACCAACATGTAATATTCACTCTCAATTAGATCAACCGAAGACGAGTTGATAGAGACCAAACATTATATGAGTTAAAGTGATGTTAACAAATGATGCATAAAACAGTATACAATACACAAAAACATGTACAAGAACAGTAATAATATACACAATGACCTGAATGATATGTGTGTTCATTCAAAGAAAGATTTTTCTATGAATTAATTAGAGAAGAGTCTTTCCTATATGAAAAAGATAGTGAGAGTTTCTCTGCTTGCATTCCATTGAGCAATAAAACTAGTGTTATCTGATGGGTTCCCATGGAACTGGGGGCCTGAAGTCATTGACAGACACACTGGCACCCAGTATGTGTATCGGGTGAGGGGTCTATGACTATTTGTTAATCTAATAACTAATTGATTTGTTAAATCAAATGCAAAATTGTGGCTGATTGGTTTTTGTTGTAAAAACATACAGTAATTTTACTGTCTTTTCTCCAGTAATATATTTTAATACAATAAAAAATAACTTGTAATTCATTGTCCATCTGTCTATTTACTGTAAAACTGTACAAATTGTAAATTACTGTATTTCATCAGGTCTCAGTAAATAATAAAAATAAGTAATGACAATAGTGTAATATGTTTTTAATTGTTCAATTGTAAAAAAATGAAATATCATTTTAATGTTCTTGCAGATTGAACTTTCAGTTTTCTTCACAAACTCTGTTTTTCTTAAACCTGCAGTAACATTTATACATAAGTTTCATATTACAGCATTTTAAACCAATTCATGAACAAATTCAGGTCATAAGAACGATTTAATAAAATTCAAAAAAACTCATGTGAATGTTTCCTCATAGTAGCAACTGTTCAAACCTGTAGTAACATGTATACACTTGGGTTTTATATTACTGCATTTTAAAACAATTCATGAACAAATTCAGTCATAAAAACAATCTTAAAAACTTGCACATTCAAACAAAAAAAAAAACTCGCCTGAATAGATTGTATGTGCTCTTAGCAGCTTAATAGTTTTGCCAGCTGAAATCCAGAAACTCCTTAATGAAGGTGGACACATGAGGGTTTATGCCAGAGTTCTTTCTTTGCACCATCTTTCCACTTCTTTTGCTGACTTGGAACTTTGAGGAGCACTTGCTGTTGTCTGGGTTTATCCTCACAATGAACCTTTACATAAAGGAAATAATTAATTAGATCATTCGATGTGTTAAAGACAACAACGACAACAACAACAACAAAATAAAATAAAATGTCATCATTTACTCACTCTCAAGACTCTCAAGAATATTCTCTCTTCAATTTGTTTATCTAGCCAGTCAACCGAAGTCTTTACTGTCAAGTGCATAAAAGTAATCCATATGATTTCATAGGTTTAAAGGGTTAGTTCACCCAAAACTGAAAATTAGCCCATTATTTACTCACCCCCAGGCATCCTAGGACTTCCTTCTTTCAGACAAATCCAATCAGAATTATGAATATAGCTGCAAGCAGCGATTACCGGGGTTCAAGCATTTTAAGGCCTAAGGTGGTATGCTTTTAGGGTCTAGGCCAACCTGGATGTATAGCTGACAGTGAAACAAATCAAAAATGGACAATAGGCTCACAGAAACACACATACACGCGCACACACTCAAATAGAAATAAAATAAACTATCATATTAATAATCATTAAGCTTGCTTACACACACACACACACACACACACAGACATACTCATACACGGACATACATGCACACATATTTTGTTGCAGATATAGATATTTGAAATAAATGACAGGTGACAATATTTTTGAAGTCTTCTCTTTTTAAGAGTTTATATCATCATTTTCAGGTTTCTTTGTGATCATAATATGGCTAAATTGCAAAAACTAATATCTGTATGAACAAAATGGTAAACTTGAATTAAATGTGATTTTAAATGTTATAACAGTGATTTTATAATATCTCTATAAGAAAACCTATGAACACTACTGTTTTAGAGTTTAATAAGCCCATTAGTGGTCTTCCACTGCCATCTAGTGGTTATAAATTGCAATTTCTCATACAACACTGTGTTTTAACCTTTATAACTATAATAGTGTTAATTTTTTCCCAATCTCTCTTAAAATTTTGCATGCTTGTTTAGAATAAAATTAGGCATAATTTTACACAGTTTTGAGAATTTGAGGGCTTTCTTTTAGGATTCATAGGCCTTTGGGTACACTATGTAAAGAAGATATTATAAAATGACCAGTTTAAAGTTGTCCAAATGTATATGTTCAACATATTTTTATAATTATTGACCTAGAGAGTCTACAGAATAGTACTGCACTGATTTTATTGATTTTAAAACCATGTTTAGTTCAAGTAGTGTTTTTTTTTTTTTTTTAAACTAATCTCAAATATTTAAACGAAACGTTTGATTGACAGCATTGGTCCCAGAGGCAAAGTTGTTCAGAATGAGAAGATCTATCGTATGATATGAAGATATAGTGTATAAGTGAATATTTTGAACATTTTATTGCAAATTGAGGTCATTTACTATACAAATACTGTGTTTTAGAGGCTGTTTTCACTGTTATAGCGCCACCTATTGTTCAATCTACATGAAACTTTGCATGATTGTTAAGAGTTTTTAATGACCCCGTTACAGCTAACCATAGGACAAAATTCAATATTTTTTTTGATAATTATTGATCTAGAGAGTCGGAGAGTATTACTGCAGTGGTTTGATGGAGATTGAGCAAAAAACCTAGGATTAGTTCGCAAAAGTAGGTTTTTAACATAACTGAGAATATTTAATGAACGATTGGATTGACAGCATTAGGCCCAGAGGCAAAGTTGCTGAGAATGAGGAGATCTATCAACTGATAGGAAGGCCTAGTGTTTGTGTGAATATATGAACATTTTTTACAATTTGAGGTCATTTTTTATAGAAATGTTGTGTTTTTGAGGCCTTTTTAGTTGTTATAACGCCACCTATTGCCTGATCTCCATGAAACTTTGCATGGCTGTTAAGAGTAAAACTCATGTTTTCACCAACTTTCGTAAAGTTTCAAGTTTTTGTTTAGGTTTTATAGGCTTATGATTGTATGTGACCACACCCCCTTTTTAAATGAGCTACTTAAAGCTAACCAAAGGACAAAATTCTAAATTTTTTCAATAATTCTTGATCTAGAGAGTCCAGAGATTATTACTGCAGTGGTTTGATTGTTTGATTGAGCAAAAAAACATAGACTAGTTCGCAAAAGAAGGTTTTTAACATATTTGTGAATAATTAATGAACGACTTGATTGACAGCAATAGTTCTTGAGGCAAATTTGTTCATTATGAGGAGCTCTATCAAATGATATACATATTGTGTGGATTTGTGAAACGCCACATGATTACAGAGCCAAAAAATCTTGTTAGCACCAACTAGTGGCCAATTTCTTTAAAAATTCATACAGACCTTTAGGGCCATGAGTCGAACATGCCCACCGAGTTTCGTTCCGATCGACCTCCGTTAACCTTGTTTAATAGGTGTTTAAAATTCATTGAGATACACAAATGACTCGTGCCCCTTTGGACCAAGACACTACATACAAATTTTCAAGTCTATCGGACCAACGGTTGATTAGTTATCACTGTTTTTAAGTTTTTTCAGTCTTATAGCGCCCCCAAGTGGCAGAGCTGCACAATTTTTTTTTATTTGACCAAAGATTGAGCTCATACACATTTGTACCGAGTTTGGTGGAGATATCTCATTCCGTTCCAGAGTTATGCTTCAAATAACATTTGGCTAACGTTAACATAGACGTTAACTGACGTACTGTTTCGCGCGAAAATCAAAATTTCAACTTTTTCTTGATAATTATTGAGATTCAGTGTCCAGGGAATATTTCTGACGTGGTTTGATTCCGATCAGGTTAAAAACCTAGGACTAGTTCGCAAAAGTAGGTCTCAGATATAACTAAATTTTGTGAAAAAAAAGTGCATTTTAGAGAAAATCTGGCTTGTACACTTTTCTTCGGGCTGATGCAAGGATCGCAACGATGTAAAAAGTTTGAGTCTACGACAAACGGTACGAGCTACGGACAAAAATGTGTAAAATTTTAGGTTTTTGCGCTGTAGCGCCACCGTTAGGTCGATTGGGGCAAAGCTTTGTATCCGAGTAGCGAGCAATACTACTACGATCTGACCAAGTTTCAGCTCTCTACGCCTTACGGTTTGGGCTGCATGATCAGTTTTACCGGAGAAAAATAATAATTAAAAAAATCCTTACAATTACAAGAGGGTTTCAGCACTTCATGCTTGAACCCCTAATTAAAAAATATCCTGGCACTTCCAAGCTTTAGAATGGCATAGGTGGGTGTTTCTCTTCAACAGTCCAAAACTGGATGCACTTTATTGGCCTTGTTTTGGACTGTTGAAGAGCAACATCCACCTATGCCATTCTAAAGCTGGGAAGTGCCAGGATATTTTTTAATATAACTCCGATTGGATTCGTCTGAAAGAAGGAAGTCATATACACCTAGGATGCCTGGAGTGTGAGTCCAGTAATTTCCAAAGTTTTAGAAAAGTTAGTGGTTGAACAATTAATGAATTATTTGGAAAAACATCATCTGCTGAACCCTAAGCAATTTGGATTTTGGCCAAAGCACTCAACAGAAATGGATATATGTCATTTTATAGATAACATAAAAAGTAGTTTGGATCAAGGAAAGGTAGTGGGAGCAGTATTTATAGACCTTAAAAAGGCTTTTGATACTGTAAATCATGTAGTACTCATAAATAAATTGAAACAAATGAACTTTTCTCAACAAGCTCTAAACTGGTTCAAATCATACCTGGATTGTAGACAGCAATGTGTTAAAATTAACGGTGTGAAGTCATCACTTCAAAAATGCAAACTAGGTGTACCACAAGGTTCAATATTGGGTCCGTTTCTCTTCTGTTTGTATATAAATGATTTACCTGAAAGCTGCAAGGAGGTTAATTGTCAAATGTATGCAGATGACACAATTATTTATGTAACAGCAGAAACTTCTAATATGGCTGCAGAAATGTTAACCAGGCAACTGGTCTGTATTTCCCAGTGGTTGCAGGATAACTGTTTAACTTTAAATTACAACAAAGCACTGGATGTATTTAAAATCAAAAGTGACCAAAGGGAAATCAAGGTAGTAAGTGAATTTAAATTTTTAGGTGTTATAGTCGACTCTAAGCTTAAGTTTGATGCCCATATTAAGAAAATATCTAAGACCATCAAGACAAATTTGAACTGTTTTCATATGATAAGACCATGTATATCTCTTAAAGCAGCTCAAGTGTTTAAGCATGCTATGATATTACCACATATGACCTATTGTGCGATAATTTGGGGTCAAGCTTCTCAGTCAGTTGTTAAGCCTGTGATGTCACTACAAACTTTAAAAGTAATGGATCAGAAACCAATGAAATGGCATCATTGTCAAATCCTTCAAAAGTATAATTTGTTAAGTTTTGATAATCTTTTAAAGTTTTCATTTATAAAAACAGTATTTAAGTGTATACATGATCTTGCCCCCAATATAGTCTGTCAGTTGATACAAAACTCAGTAGAGATGGGGCAAAGACCAGAGGGGCATTGTAGAGTTCGGAGATGCAGAACTACTGTGGGTCAATCATCCTTCTCAGTAAAAGGTTCACATCTATGGAATGCCATGCCTGTTGATTTGAAGTTGCAATCGGAACTCACAGTTTCCTCTATAAAGCTGAAACAATGGCTGAAATCTTTACAGCAATGTGAACATTGAGTACGTACCTCAGGCTGGTTTAGTTTACACTTTCTTTCTGTATGCAAGTTGATTTACATTTTATGTTTGTGACTTTGTATAAAGTTGCATATGGGTTCAGGTATGACAATACGTACAACATATACACACACAGTTATCTGTATATATGTTTATTTGTACTCGTTTTGTTTCTTGTGATGATTGTGTTTGTTTTTTATTTGGTTGTTTTGATTTTATGTAAAAGCCTAACCAGGGACGAGGGCTGCAAACTAGCTTTATGCTATATGCCCTATGTACACAGCATCGGTTGTCTGTGTGTAACAATGCCTAGTGTATTGTCCCTGTTAAATAAATAAACAAACAAACAAACAAACAAATAATGGGCTAATTTTCATTTTTGGGTGAACTATCCCTTTAAGACACCTAATTGGTAAATCTTATGGATTACTATGTCTTTATACATTTTCTGAACTGGAATATTTTGGTTGAGTGGACTAGCAGAGGGAAAAAAAATGTGTTTGGAACAATGTAAGGATGAGCAAATGACACAAGTTTATTTTTTGGATGAACTTCTAAACTGTATTAATAAAAAAATAAAAAAAATAAAAAAATGAAACATCTTAAAAGGTAATGAAACAACATTTTCTGTCATTTTAACAGAGGTGTTTGTGTTACACATCATAGAAGACAATACTTTTCAGGACGGAAAATACAGAAATATGTATAAATACGTAAAAATCACGTCCCTGTTTCATCAGTGGAACACAAACAAAGATATTTTGAATAATGCTGGTGACCAAACAGCTTGGTTCCTTGTTTACTTCCATTATATGGGGAAAAGAAAATACACTCAACAAAGAATCAAAAAGCTTTTTGGTCGCCAACATTCTTCAAAATATCTTCTTCTGTGTTCCACTGAAGAAAAAGAATACAGGTTAGGAAGTACATGAGAGTGAGTAAATGGTGACAGAACTTTTATATTTGGGTGAACTATCCCTTCAATGTTTACCCTAATGTTATAGCATACTGAAAGATGTACTTAGCTCTGTATAAACTCCAAAGTAGTGGCTGCTTCCACTTGGTACTCGATTGACACAAAAACAACCCGAATCACATCCCAGCCAATACCAGTGCACCTCATCACCTGATTACTGAGAACACACCTGCAAACCATTAACTCATTCACCAAACACACTACTTAAGCACCCTCAGCACCTCAATTCAGTGTCCGGTCTCGTTAATGCATATAGGACTCCTACCTGTACATTGCGATCTTCTGAAAGTCATCGACTCTTTTACTTACCTCCTGTGTTCCTCCTCAGAAGTGTTCTCCTCGTCTGTGTCCTTCCCCGTCTCCTGGTCCTCCAAGTCCTGGATCTCCGGTGCTGATACTCCTCCATCTCCTGCAAAGCAAACCCCAAGTATCACTCTCCTTAATAATACCTCCAAGGATTCATTGTCTCAAGTACTCACCTGCTCTCTCCTGTGAATTTGAAGTGTTTGAATAAATTACCCTCAACCTTCTTCTTGTGTCTGGGTGTACTTCTGTAACAGAAGACCGGACCTAAATTAAGAGGATTGCCAGGAGTATGAGCGATCCCGATCTGTTTCAAGAGATCGTGGATAATCTCCAACGGATTCTTACTTCAACCACCACCACTTCTGTCACCGCAAGTACCACTTCTTCTCCATCAACACATGTGATTGCCAGTCCCATGGCCAAACCGCGCCCTACTCTGGTCGGGCAGAGGATTGCAATGGGTTCCTGCTACAGTGCCCGTTGGCACTGGAGATGCAGCCGCAGTTATACCCCACAGAAAGAGCTAAAATCGCATTCATCATTTCACTATTAACAGGATGAGCTCTCCAGTGGCAGAAACCATCTGGTCTCAGGCTGGCAGTGTTACACAATCCCTGGATGACTTCATCACTCATTTCCGGGAAGTATTCGGAATTCCTGCAGGAAACTCCTCCATTGGTGAGCAACTCTATCGATTTCAACAAGGTTCAATGTCAATTAACAAATATACCCTGAAATTCAGAACCCTAGCCGCCGCCAGCGGTTGGAACGAATGCTCCCTCCTGACGACTTGCCGAGAAGGTTTAGAACCTAATCTGCGGTTGCATCTCGCGGCTTTTGATGACAGCATTGGCCTAGAACAATTCATTCAACTTTCCACCCGAGTGGCCAACCGTCTCCATTCCTGTTTGGAGGATCAACCAGGTTTCAGAAATTTCTACCCTCTCCTCCGCCGACCAGAGAATGTTAGTCCTCCAGAACCTTTCCCAGAAGCCATGCAAATTGAAACTACCAGACTCTCACTCTGTGAGAGACAGAGACGATTAAACCTAGGCCTATGTCTCTACTGTGGGGCCCGGGACATATGATCTCCACCTGCCCTTCCATCCATCCTTCTCACACCAATAATAAACCACTCACCACCAATGCTTTAATCACTACCTGTGATGTATCTCTTCTAAGTCATTGCGCTTCTCGACTCCAGCTCATCAGGTAACTTTATCTCCAGCACCCTTACTCGCCAATTCAACCTCAAAATTACGGTTTCCAAAACCTCCTACCAAGTAATCTCAATCACTGGAAAACCGCTCAGTCGTAAGAACGTCCGGCTATGTGTGGGACCTCTTAAACTTCGGGTGGGTCATCTGCATGAGGAAAGCATAAAATCTTTTGGTTCTGGAGGACTCTATGGCGGATATCATCCTAGGACGCCCGTGGTTAGTTCAGCACAATCCCATCCTTTCGTGGAAATCTGGCTAAGTCCTGAAGTGGGGCGAGAGTTGTTTTCCAGACTGTTTTCCACACAGGCCTCATCCTCCAACCAAGACTCCCAAACACCTACCCTTGTGTACCACCTCCATTGAAAGTCCCATCGAAAAACAGTCTGTCGATATCCCCTCCTGTTACGCCCCCTTCAGTGACGTGTTCTGCCCGAAAAGAGCTTCCAAACTACCTCCACACCAGCCATGGGACTGCGCCATTGATCTGCTTCTGGGTGAGTCAGTGCCCCGTGGAAAGATATATCCACTCTCAATCCCTGAGCAGAAGGCCATGGAGAAAACTTCGTCTTCCGGCTTCGCTACTGTTCGGACGCTCCTGCTTATTGCTCTGCGCTTCGCTCCCTATTTATGCACTTTTCTCAGATTTCTCTAAGATTTTAACTTCAGCATATCAGCACAGTGCTCAAACAACACAGTTTTTAGAAAAAGAAGACTCTTTGCCTTCCACGGCCAGCAGTTTACATTCCGGAGACAGGAAAACACAGCTGTCTACATTCAAACAGACGGGAAAGAAAATGCCCCTTGTGGAATCTACTTGCTGCATGAACTGCCACAGACTTCTACAAAGGATTGCGGTTCTTGAAACAAAGTTACTTGCTGGACCTCCAAAACAGGTGGAACACACAGCAGATCGTCATCACTGACCCCCGCAGCATACAGCCGGTGAGTCCTGTGAATCTAGTGAATCTCAACAGTTTATACAAAGTGTAGAAGAACAAGCTGATCGACAGACTAATCGATGGCACAAACAGGGAGCGAGACCCAAAGGCACTCAAGACATCAGATTGTCACAAGTATCTCGTATTGCTGCCGTAGCATCCTCTACCCCAGATACGGCTATGAAAAGACTTGTAAACACTGGCATTTTACAACCCCCTATACATCTTGAGAACCGATTTGAAGCATTAATGAATGTGGGTGAGGAATCCCCAAATGTGACAAAACATGGATCGTATCAGCCAGCAGCTAACATCGCTACTAACAGGCGCTCGAGGTCGAGCAGACAGTGGCACTCAGCTCAGAGCGCAGCCGAGCCCAGGACTCTGATAGTGGGCGACTCTATTATCAGAAACATCAGTAGCAGGACTACAACTACATGCTGCTTTCCTCAAGCAGCCGTCTCTGATGTGAACAAGGAACTTCGGAACATTCTGATGAAGCACAAGACTGCAAATCGAATCATCATCCATGTGGGGAAGAACGATATTCGGAAAGAGCAGTCAGAACTGCTTAAGAAGGATTTCACTGAACTCTTTGAAACACTTCAAAGACTTGAAGTTCAGTCGTTCATCAGTGGACCACTCCCTGCAAGGGGAACTAACATGTTTTCACGGCTGCATGGGCTGAATACATGGCTACAAAGAACCTGCAGTACAAAAGGAGTCAACTTCATCGACAACTTCAATATTTTCTGGGGCCATAGACAACTGTTTAAACTGGACAGCTTCCACCCAAACAAACTTGGTGCGAGAGTGCTAAAGGACAATATCTATTTCTCCCTCCGTCATCCTTCAGTGGTGTGTGCCAATCCACTCGGCCTCAATGGCACACACACACCTGGACAGAATATGAGTGACCACAGGACTTCATGTCAGCCTCAGAGTCATCTTGTGGTTGACCCATCCCACAAGGACACTGATAACACCACGCAGCCAAAACAAGCTCTCCTCACAGAGACTATCCCGGCTGAGCCCTGCCCACAGAGCTCATCACAAACAGACTGTGACGTACTACATCAGCTCCAAGACTCAGCACCCAAGGACAACTATCTGGAAAACAGCCAGGGAAGCCAGGACAACATATCACAGCCACCGGAAACACCAGAGCCAGAACCCATCTCACCAGACACACTATCCCTCTCTCCAGAATCTCCACTTCTAAGCTTCTAAGCTGGGACCAAACTCTCCCACTCGTTCGCTGCAAGCCCCCAGATATCAACTAAAAAAACGGCGGGCCCCACAACCACCAAAGACAGCAGGCCCAGCTCTCCCTCCTCCTCCTGTGAGAGCTCTCCGACCGCTGCCACAACGCCAGGGCCCAAACCCTCCTCCATCGGCTGTAGGTGAACCAAAAACAACTGATAACAGCTCTCAGTGAAATGTGTCGGGTCCCCGCTATACTAGCAGCAACACTCACAAATGTTCACAGAACAAGCGGGAACCCAGTGAGCCTGTAGCTTTCTATATTTCTGTTTTATCACGTGATAGAAAGTCTAAGGCCTTCTCAAGCCATACGGCTGACCCATCTAATCTGCGGCCTGTAATGCGTCAATCTGAGATTGCTGTAGAGACAAAATGTAATTCCATCAAGTTAGCATTTTTAAACATTCGCTCACTAAAAAATAAATCATTTCTGATCAATGATTTTATGACCACAAACAACCTGGATTTTATGTTTCTAAATGAAACATGGCTAGAAGACAGCTGCAGTGCAACAGTCCTCAATGAAACAGCCCCTCCTAACTTTAACTTTACAAGTGTCTGCAGGACTGTTAGGAGAGGTGGAGGTGTAGCTGCTCTATTTAAAGATGTTTATCAATGCAAGCAAGTGTCATTTGGTCAGTATTTGTCTTTTGAATACCTAGGTATTGTGCTGAAAGGTGCTCCACGCATTCTGTTTATCATTATTTACAGACCTCCAAAATACTCTCCAGCCTTTGTTGAAGAGTTCACAGAACTGTTATCAATGATTTCCTCAGAGTTTGACTGTTTTACTATTGCAGGGGATTTTAATTTTCACATAGATAATGCAGAAATCAAAACTGAAAAATAAATTATTACTGTTTTAAACACTTTTGATCTGACCCAGCATGTGCATGAACCCACACACAATCGTGGACACACTCTAGATTTACTCATCAGTAAAGGTCTAAACATTTCATCCATTGTTGTTAAGGATGTAGCACTATCTGATCACTTCTGTATTTTCTTTGATATATTGATCTCTGTTACCACTGAATCTAGATCTGTCTCTGTCAGAAAGAGATGCATTAATGAGAACACTAGTGCGCTATTTATGAAGGCTATATCTTTAACACCAAGCATTTCTGCAGACTCTGTTGATCTTCTCCTGGATTCTTTTAACTCAAAAGTTAAGAATGTTATTGAAGATATTGCTCCGACAAGTTGTCTGCAAGAAGAATGGCAGACAAAAATCACCATGGAGAAAATCAACAGCAGTTCAGAGTATGAAAAGACAATGCAGAAAAGATGAGCGGATGTGGCGGAAGACAAAACTTGAAATTCACTATAGCATCTATAAAGACAGCCTTCATGCTTTCAATGTGGAACTAGCCACAGCTAGACAGACCTTCTTCTCAAACCTTATAAACAGTAACTTAAACAACTCTCGCACTCTTTTTGCTACTGTGGAGAAACTGACAAACCCCCCAAGTCAGATTCCCAGTGAAATGCTCTCCGACAGTAAATGCAATGAGTTTGCTTCCTTCTTTTCTGAGAAGATCAATAATATCAGAAAGGAGATTGGCATATCTACTTTTGCAGAGGTCACACAGATTCGACCGCAATTTCAAAAAGAAGTGACTATGTCTGTTTTTGAAGCAATTGATTTCAAAATTTTGAAAGAAATAGTACAGCACCTTAAATCATCAACCTGCTATCTTGACACACTTCCCACATCTTTTTTCAAAAGTGTGCTTAACTGTTTAGAAGCAGATCTCTTAGAAGTGGTGAACGCTTCACTTCTTTCTGGGACTTTTCCAAACTCCCTGAAAACTGCAGTTGTTAAGCCCCTTCTGAAAAAGCGCAATCTTGATAACACAATGTTGAACAACTATAGACCAATATCAAATCTTCCGTTCATAGGTAAGATTATTGAAAAGGTAGTTTTTAATCAGCTGAACAACTACTTAAACTTAAATGGATACCTGGACAATTTTCAATCTGGTTTCCGAGCACATCACAGCACAGTGACAGCACTCATTAAGATATGGTACTCAAATGGTTCAGGTCATACTTAGAAGGGAGAGGTTATTATGTGAGTATAGGAGAGCATAAGTCTAAGTGGACGTCCATGACATGCGGAGTCCCACAAGGCTCAATTCTTGCACCGCTCTTGTTTAACCTGTATATGCTCCCACTAAGTCAAATAATGAGAAAGAACCAAATTGCCTATCACAGCTATGCTGATGATACGCAGATTTACCTAGCCTTATCTCCAAATGACTACAGCCCTATTGACTCCCTCTGCCAATGCATTGATGAAATAAACTGTTGGATGTCCCAGAACTTTCTTCAGTTAAATAAGGAGAAAACTGAAGTCATTGCATTTGGAAACAAAGATGAAGTTATCAAGGTGAATGCATACCTTGACTCTAGGGGTCAATCAACTAAAAACCAAGTCAAAAATCTTGGGATGTTTCTGGAGACAGACCTTAGTTTTAGTAGTCATGTCAAAGCAGTAACTAAATCAGCATACTATCATCTCAAAAACATTGCAAGAATTAGATGTTTTGTTTCCAGTCAAGACTTGGAGAAACTGGTTCATGCCTTTATCACCAGCAGGGTGGATTATTGTAATGGTCTCCTCACCGGCCTTCCAAAGAAGACCATTAGACAGCTGCAGCTCATCCAGAACGCTGCTGCCAGGATTCTGACTAGAACCAGAAAATTTGAGCATATTACACCAGTCCTCAGGTCCTTACACTGGCTTCCAGTTACATTTAGGATTGATTTTAAAGTAATTTTACTCGTTTATAAATCTCTAAATGGCCTAGGACCTAAATACATTGGAGATATTCTCACTGAATATAAACCTAACAGACCACTCAGATCATTAGGATCGAGTCAGCTAGAAATACCAAGGGTTCACACAAAACAAGGGGAGTCTGCTTTTAGCTATTATGCCGCCCGCAGTTGGAACCAGCTTCCAGAAGAGATCAGATGTGCTAAAACATTAGCCACTTTTAAATCCAGACTCAAAACTCATCTGTTTAGCTGTGCATTTGTTGAATGAGCACTGTGCTACGTCTGAACTGATTGCACTATGTATAATCACTTTCTATTCTTAAATGTTTTAAATTCTTTTAAAATCAATTTTTAAATCACTTTGTTTTTATTGTTGTGATTTTTATTATTTTTAATTTCTTATTATTTTTAAGGACTATTTCACTTCCTTTTATGTAAAGCACTTTGAATTACCACTGTGTATGAAATGTGCTATATAAATAAACTTGCCTTGCCTTGCCTTATATCGAAGAGGCTCTCCAATAAGGCTACATCGGCCCTTCTACGTCCCCTGCTGCTTCGAGTTTTTTCTTCGTGGCCAAGAAAGACGGTGGCTTGAGGCCTTGTATTGATTACCGGGCATTAAAGAAGATCACAATCAAATTCCGCTATCCTCTTCCCCTCGTCCCAGCAGCATTGGAACATCTCCGCGGAGCCAAGGTCTTCACCAATTTGGACCTCCGCAGTGCTTACAACCTCATCCGAATAGGTGAGGGAGACAAGTGGAAAACTGCCTTTGTGACACCTACTGGCTGCTATGAATACTGCGTGATGCCATGTGGATTAGTCAACACCCCCTCCGTATTCCAAGATTTTATGCACAAGGTTCTCCAGGAGTTTCTTCACAAGTTTGTATTGGTCTACATAGATGACATCCTAGTGTACTCCCGGAGCATGGCCGAACACCGCCAGCATGTTGCGGAGGTCCTGAAACGCCTGAGGGAATACCACCTCTTCCTCAAAGCTGAGAAATGCTCTTTCCACCAGACCTCAGTGCAGTTCCTTGGTTATAACATCGACCAGAATGGCATCCAAATGGACAAGGGGAAAGTTACCACCATAAAGGAATGGCCCATCCTTACCACTATCAAGGAACTCCAACGCTTCTTGGGGTTTTCCAATTTCTACAGAAGATTCATCCGTGGTTATAGTACCATAACCAGCCCCCTTACTAATATTTTGAAAAACAAACCCAAATCACTATCTTAGTCACCTTCGGCCACAGAAGCTTTCCAAAAACTCAAGAACGCCTTCATCAGTGCTCCAATCCTCTTCCATCCTGATCCTACCAAACCCTTCATAGTGGAAGTCAATGCCTCCACCATCCATGTGCCGCCTTCTCCCGTAAACTCAGCCCGGCGGAACAGAATTATGATATAGGCAACAGGGAGCTTCTGGCTATAAAACTAGCCCTGGAGGAGTGGAGACACTGGTTGGAGGGTGCCCAACACCCCTTTACAGTTCTTACCGACCATAAGAACTTGGAGTACCTCCGAGAAGCTAAGAGACTTAACCGACGCCAAGCCAGGTGGGCTGTATTTTTCACCCGCTTCCACTTCTCCATCACATACCGTCCAGGGTCAAAGAATGTCAAAGTGGATGCCCCATGCTCCAGAAGAAAACAATGATCAACCAGAAACCATCCTAAAATGATTGTAACAAAATGATTGTAAGTCCCATCCACTGGTCACCTGATTCCGTACCCTCCTCCAATGTCTTCAACAACAATCCGCCGAGCTGCCCCCCAGGACTGCAGTACGTCACCAGAACACAACGTACTCCCCTCATTCATTCAGTCCACACATCATTGGGCACTGGCCACCCAGGGGCCAATGCAACCCTCTCGCTATTAATGAATAAATTACAGTGGGCATGGAGTTTGCTAAAAAACACCTGAATAAGATTCTCTGGTCTGATGAGACCAAGGTAGAACTTTTTGGCCTTAATTCTAAGCGGTATGTGTGGAGAAAACCAGGCACTGCTCATCACCTGTCCAATACAGTCCCAACAGTGAAGCATGATGGTGGCAGCATCATGCTGTGGGGGTGTTTTTCAGCTGCAGGGACAGGACGACTGGTTGCAATCGAGGGAAAGATGAATGCGGCCAAGTACAGGGATATCCTGGACGAAAACCTTCTCCAGAGTGCTCAGGACATCAGACTGGGCCGAAGGTTTACCTTCCAACAAGACAATGACCCTGAGCACACAGTTAAAATAACGAAGGAGTGGCTTTACAACAACTCCGTGACTGTTCTTGAATGGCCCAGCCAGAGCCCTGACTTAAACCCAATTGAGCATCTCTGGAGAGACCTAAAAATGGCTGTCCACCAACGTTTACCATCCAACCTGACAGAACTGGAGAGGATCTGCAAGGAGGAATGGCAGAGGATCCCCAAATCCAGGTGTGAAAAACTTGTTGTATCTTTCCCAAAAAGACTCATGGCTGTTTTAGATCAAAAGGGTGCTTCTACTAAATACTGAGCAAAGGGTCTGAATACTTAGGACCATGTGATATTTCAGTTTTTCTTTTTTAATAAATCTGCAAAAATGTCAACAATTCTGTGTTTTTCTGTCAATATGGGGTGCTGTGTGTACATTGAGGGAAAAAATGTACTTAAATGATTTTAGCAAATGGCTGCAATATAACAAAGAGTGAAAAATGTAAGGGGGTCTGAATACTTTCCGTACACAATGTATACATTGTATTTAAGGTACATTGTGTGTGAGGTACATGTACAATAAACTGGTAACGTCATAGTGGTATCGTGTACTGTAATCGAATCTATACATGTGGAACCGACAGCACATGCGGTTTGTCTAATAAAGATCTTCATAGCTAGCAAACCAAAGCTAGCAAGCCACGTCTTCAACGCTCTTGATGTTCTTAACCTTTCTGTTACAACTCTGAGAACTGCGTCAGACGACTCAGCTCGTGCGGCAGGGAAGTGAACAAATCATTCAAACTGATTCGCGAACCAATTCACTGGTTTGCCAACTGGTTTGCCAACAAACAGAATTGACTCAAAAGAATGAATCATTCGCAAACAGGCATCGCTCATTGTCCAGAAAAAAAGTAGACGGCGTGTTTGGAATAAATTGGTAAAAGGATTTTTAACTTGTACTGCATTAAGATAAAGTAACGAGAGGAGCGTCGCCCAAAGTAATGAAATAAAAGTACCGTTTTTTTCACTAAAAATGTACTTGAGTAAGAGTAAAAGTACCCATTTTTAACCCTCTGGGGTCTGAGGTCATTTTGGGGCCCTTGAGATGTTTTGACATGCCCTGATATTTGTGCTTATTTCAGCTGCTTAATACATACTATTGACCAACATGTAATTTTTTTTGTATTCAGCACAAACTGTGCTACAATAATATGTGACCAAGATGGATGTACATGTTTGCATTTTTTAGAAAAAAAATATTATGCGTGGTTAGTAAGTTTTGGGGGAAAAAATGTAGCTGAAATAAGGCTATAAAACCCACACTAAATAGTCCTGAACAAGACTTTTGAGTAATCAGTCTTGTAGGCTAGAATATTTACTTCAAAATTATGTGAAAACCATTCTGCTTACTCATTCACAGAAAACAATATATTGATTTAAAATTTTCAAGACATGTTTTGTGGTCGAGGGTCTATATGCGAGGGAGTGGCAATGGCCATGAATATTAAGTGAGTCTCACCTGAGAGACAAAGTGCCCTCCCCTAATGGCCTAATTCCCCTAAAAGAGAATGTGAGGAGATTGAAAAAAAGGATTTTTTTAAATTATTTGTATTTTATTTACAACACAGTATAATCAAAACATACATAATGAAGGTCAAAGACACATTATTGTGCACACTGATCTAACCATAGAGATGTGAACAGAATTTGAGTCATTCCTGCAACAGATTCTGTTCAGCAAGTGAAACAAGTAAATCATACCTGATATTTACATGTGTTATTTAAGTGTTTCTACTTCTTTCCATGGATTCAAGAAGAAAAAAACATAATCAGTAGAAAAGGAGCTTGTTTTAACATAGAATATCATTATAGTTGAACATCTGATGTTGGTACAGCGCTCTCAGAGGAAAACAGTTTGAAGAGACATCAGGATACATCTGGTGCTGGTATCTGATTCAATAAAATACAAACAAAAAAACATTTGTGAGCATGTTAATATCAGGAACATCTGTATGTATGTATATATATATATATATATATATATATATATATATATACACATAGGTTTTGTAGCCATAGACTCACACATGCTTTGTACTATCATAAAAAAGAGAAAGAAATCTTATATCTGAGAAACTAATTATTTAGAACGTTATTAAAATCTATTTCTGAACAGAGTAGGCTATTAATAATAAACATGTACTAAACATACTTAGAGTCGTAGGATTTATCATGTTACAGTGTGCACTTATATTACTTTTATTGTTCTATATAGAGCATGAAAACATCATCGCGCCGTAAGAAATTTAAATACAGTGAATTGCCCTCATATTAAAAATGTTTTACGATTTCAAACATTGTAGTCAGGAATTATAGTTTGGGAAAAACCCCAACTATGATTTTGTAGTCATATAGTCTAGTATGTATGATTTTATAGTAGTCTATGATATGATTCTGTAGCCACAGACTCAAGCATGCTTTGTACAATAAAAGGATGTACTTTGTACTATAAAAAATGATATTTTATATCTGAGAAACTAATTATTATTGTTTAGCACGCTATTAAAATCTATTTGTGAACAGAGTATTAATAACAAACATGGTCTAAACATTCTTAGACGCGTAGCATTCATCATGTTGTCGTTTGGGAAAACCCCAACTAACTGTTAGTAAATATGTTCAAGTTTATGTCACAATAAAACATTAACTAATGCAAAAAAGAAACATTACTTACTCATCAGATTGATCTCCTCTGCTGGATGAAATCGTGTTCTTCTTTCGAGGGAAATCCTTCCTTTACTCAGCGCGAACAGTAACAGTAGCCGCGATGAGGATCTCTTATTTGTTTGTGTTGGGCGTTTGCACGTGCGCACGTCCCACGCGGCTATTTACATATGAACAGCGCGAGCCGCGCAAGGGCGGGATCACATTAGAGATAATGAGTCAGACGGGACAGACTGAACATCGTGTTGGTTTCATACTGATTACTCCATCACAGAATGTTTGTTTTCGATTGCTTCATTTCAAAGTAGACACTTCAAGATTTCTATAGATATATTTCCCATGTCTCTGTGTTGAGTATTTGCTGAGTTACAGTTCATTTTAGTGACGCGTTTCTAAAAACAGTTCGTGGAGACGGAGAAGACAGAGAGCACACCCTGTTTGTTTTCTTTATTCTTCAAAAGCACAAAGTTTAGTTGTTATTATGAGTGTTTACAAATAAAAGTAGACCCCTTACAGATTCGAATGGTGTATTGCTCTTATCTGTTATCAAAAATGGCAGAGTAATTCAAGCTCATTTCGGCCTTATCAGGAAAATCTGTCTCAAAACGCGTATACGCGTTTGTCGAGCCCAGAGGGTTAAATATACTCTAAAAGTATTAGTTACCCAAAAAATGTACTCAAGTAAATGTAACTCGTTACTACCCACCTCTGTTGGGGAACCCCCTCAGCGTAGCGCGTCTGAAGCATGAATGAAACTATTCCAATCCTGATTGGTGTTGTGTCATGATGTAACATGTGACAACATACTCGGAAGCTACAAAGGGACCCCGGCACACAACAAAGTCAGCTTTTCTCTTAAGGGAGCAGCCTGTGTGGACTGTGAAGCACTGCCGATCAGAGTGCTGCGTTCCCACCTGGCTGTGTTCGATGAGGCCGCCAGGCTCGTGCGCCTCGAGGTTCGGGTCCCGCGTCCGCCGAGGCAGCGGCTTAGATCGTGGGGCTCACAGATGGATCTGTCAGGAGGGCTCGAGACTGCTGCAGCACAGCAGTACCGATGTTCTCACTTCCCGTGCAGAAGCCCGCGCCGCGGCTTCTTCCACATGGGAGGAGAACCCGATGTTTGAGCTGTCTGATTCTGAGGAATTAGACATGCTCAGCGTCGAGGCGGGTGAAATTGCAGAGAGCTCGCCACTGCATTCACACGCACACGAGGAGCTGGTCGATGTGTTGACTCGTGCTGTGGGCAAACTTAATATTAACTGGCCACAAGAAAGGCAGGAAGTAAATTGGATAAGTGCTTCCTGTAGCACAGGTCTCAGCCTCAACGCCGGGGTTTACCATTTTTTCCTGACTTACACAATGAGTTGTGTAAGTCATGGAATAAACCGTACTCTGCACGACTGTCTAACCCTCCTGTGTTAGATTATAGCAACATCTTAGGAGCGCGTTAGAACGGTTATGGGACGATGTCTCAGGTGGAAGAGGCTTTAGCCAGCTACCTCTCCCCTGACGTTGCGTCGTCCCTTAAAGCCCCGGTACTGCCCACCAAACCTTGTCGTGTTACATCATCTTTGGTGGGCAGGGCTTATATGGCGGCTGGTCGTGCAGCTGCATGCCTGCATTCAATGGTGCTTATGGAGGCATACCAGGTCAATTTTTTAAAGGATTTAGATGAGGGCGAGGGACCAACTCCGGGTGATTTAGCGGAGCTGCGTAGAGCCGCAGATTTATCTCTCCGAGAGTGTCGCTTCTAGAGCCCCTCCTCAGGGATCATCGCAACAGAGGTGACGCTCTCGCCCAAAGCCCGCCGAGCTGAAAGTCAATTTGAGGACCGTCCTTCAGGTGAGAAAGGCTTCGGGAAAGAGGTCCTAGCTTTCACAGGGCCTCTGAGGGTTCCGATGACTGGTTTGTCACGATAGATCTAAAGGACGCATACTTCCATGTTTCCATCATTCCTTCTCACAGGAAGTTCCTGAGGTTCGCTTTCGGGGGCGAAACGTTCCAATATCGGGTTCTTCTGTTTGGCCTAGCTCTCTCCCCTCACACCTTCACCAAGTGCATGGATGCATCTCTAGCACCACTGAGGCTTCAGGGCATTCGTGTGCTGAATTATATCGATGACTGGCTTATACTGGCCCAGTCTCGAGAGATGGCAGTTCTTGGCCACATTCAGAGCTTGGGGTTGAGACTCAACATGAAAAAGAGCGTGTTGTCGCCCGCCCAGAGAACCACGTTCCTGGGGGTGGTATGGGACTTGATAACGATGCGGGCACAATTGTCTCCCGCTTGTATCGAATCCATCCTGGCGATGGCTTCCTGGATGAGGCTAGGCGACGCTATCACTAAAGCAGTTCCAGAGACTGCTGGGGCTCATGGCAGCTGCATCCAACATAATACCTTTTGGCCTTCTGTACATGAGACCCCTACAGTGATGGTTGAAAACCAAGGGGTTTTCCTCGAGAGGGAATCCATTCCGTATGATCAGGGTCATGCACCAATGCTTTTGTGCCCTCTCCATATGGAAGAAACCTTGGTTTCTGTCCCAAGGCCCAGTATTGGGAGTGTCATGTCACCGAAAAGTCGTTTTGACCGACCCATCCCTTACGAGCTGGGGCGTGGTCATGGAAGGCCGCTTTGTGAGAGGTCTGTGGCAGGCCCAGCATTTCTCATGGCACATAAATTGTTTGGAAATGCTGGCGGTCTTCAAGGCTCTGAGGAGCTTTCTCCCAGATCTCAGCAGTCATCATGTCCTAATATGAGTAGACAATATGTTGGTGGTCTCGTTTTTGAACCATCAGGGGGGTCTGAGGTCACGCCCTCTGTGCAGACTGACGCATCAGATCCTCCTGTGGTACAAGGGGAAACTGTCGTCTCTCAGAGCGATGTATATCCCTGGGAACCAGAATCAGGGAGCAGACGTCCTGTCGAGGCAGAGGTTGAGGGGAATGGAGACTTCACCCCGAGGTGGTAAAGTCGATATGCGAGAGGTTTGGCCCAGTGGAAGTGGATTTGTTCGCATCTCGAGAGACGACCCACTGTCCACTGTGGTTCTCGCTGGGGTTGGATGCCATGGTACAGACGTGGCCGAGGCTACGCCTGTACGCTTTTCCCCCGATTGCTCTGCTCCCGGGAGTTCTGGAGAGGGTCCGGAAGGAATTGTTCAGTCTAATGCTGGTAGCCCCATTCTGGCTGGCCCGAGTATAGTTCTCAGACATCATGTCACTCCTGGCAGGCCAATCGTGGCAGATCCCTCTGAGGAGGGACCTGCTGTCTCAGGCAGGAGGCACGGTATTTCACCCTCGGCCAGAGCTGTGGGTCTGGCCCCTGAGGGAGCTCAGTACCTAGAGGCTGGTTTGTCGGCTGGAGTGGTCGAGACAATACTCAGTTCCAGTGCTCCCTCCACGAGGAGATTGAACGGCCTAAAGTGGAATGTGTTTTCCACATGGTGTAGAGAGTGTGGGTTGGACCCAGTTAACTGCCCGGTGGCTTCAGTGCTGGAGTTCCTCCAAGATCGCTTCTCTGCTGGTCTTACCCCATCCACACTAAAGGTGTACGTGGCTGCCATTGTGACATTCCACGCTCCTTTAAGTGATGGGCCTCTGGGGAGGCACCAGCTGGTCGTGCGTTTCCTCCGTGATGCATGGAGGATGAGGCCTGCAGCTCGTTCCAGAGTCCCATCTTGGGATCTGGCTGTGGTTCTTGAAGGGCTGTCACTTGCCCTCTTCGAACCTCTCGAGTCGGCTACGGCAAAGAACCTGACTTTTAAGATGGTCTATCTCCTAGCAATTACTTCGCTCAAGAGAGTGGGGGATATCCAGGCCTTGGCTATCTCGCCGACTTGCCTGGAGTTTGCCCCTGTAGGAGTTAAGGCCATTTTACACCCTAGGCCTGGCTATGTGCCCAAGGTGCCATCTAATGTGGTACGGCCGGTGGTTCTTCAGGCCTTCCATCCTCCGCTTCATGTGTCGGCGGAAGAAGAGAGGCTTCATCTGCTCTGCCCTGTCAGAGCATTGAACATCTTTATTCAGAAGTCCTCATTGGAGGAGGTCAGAACAGTTGTTGGTGTGCTTTGGATCACCCAAGAAGGGACTTTCTGCTTCCAAGCAGAAAATTAGTAATTGGATTATTCAGGTATGAAAAAAATAATAGTTACTGATTAGCTAATAGTGAACTACCTCATTAGACTAAGCACTATTACTTACTAATTCATTAATCAGAGTTGCTTGTTAGTTACTAGTAGTTACTAGAGTGATAATATTGCATTACTCATGTGTTCTTGTATAGTTATTCATTAATGATGGAACAGTATTCTAAAGTGTTACTGCCTTCAGTATTCACATCTGACACAGCAACAGAAATCTCAGTAATATCTGCACAGACGGATTTCACAGATGGATCACATTCATGCTTTCTACTGATGTGTGCTGAAAATGATGACTTCACTCTAAAATATTTTTACAGCCAGTCATCTGACATTCGTTTTTTTTACCATCTCGAATGTGCCACTTTAGGTGTTCACAAAGGCTGGTGAATTTATTCGACACAAATGTACAGCCTTCAACGCTGCATCGAGAACTCAAATCACGTTGTTCAGATCTGTTCCTTATTTTTACGGACTTTCTGTGTTTGCGGTACATGAGCAACTGAAATGCAGAGAGGCTTTGGAACGTGCATGGGCATTCAGAAACAGCACACGAAAACCTGAAGTTTGCTGTGTTTTTGTGCCCTTTTGCATGATTAATAAAGGCATATAATGTCTCCACAGAGACGCCACAGTGTTTGCATACGAACATTGCGGGTTTTACGCTAGCATTAAATGCATTTTGATTTATAGTTAATGAAAAATACTGTATTTTAATGGCGCCAAGGGCATATTTCCCATAATGCAACTTTAAAATACAGTAACTGTAGCATATTTAACTCAAAAGGGAAATGTATATAAATAATTACAATTAATTATGATTAATTACAATTATTTATATCGGCTGACAGTAATAACTGTAGCAGAATTAAATTTCCATCAATTGATCTGTTCGTCCGGCGAACATTCAGTGTAATTCATATCAACTCTAAGAAAGGATATTTCCGTGGCCACAGAAAATACTTTCCTATTAATGCATTAGAGCATGTAGCGAGGGTCAAAATCGTAAAGAGATATTCATTTGCAAGGCAGAAGCAGAAACTCATGTAATCTGTGTACACAACTTTTATTAACTAAACACTAACACATATAACTAATCTAAACAAACAAACGAATAAGCATACACTCACGCGTACATGCAAAGGGGAGCTAAAGTGGATGAATGAAGCCATTAGAGAAAACAGAGAATGCAGTTATGGAAAGAGTCAGGTAACCACCTGAGTAAAACCATCAGCGCTGTTTATAACAGGGTCTATAACTTATACTAAACCTCTGTTTCGTTTAGTTAAATGCACGATACTTGCATTGCCTTGGTCGCTGGCGAGTGTCCGGAATGCAGTCTCGGATGAAAGTCTTGATGGTTTCAAGGTTTTGGACTTGTGATCACGTTCTTCCGGGTTGAAGAGTGATGAATTCCAAAGATGGCCTGACTCGATGGTGATTGGGAGTTTCTTCACATGTAGAAAGTGAAAAAGAGCTAAGAAAGAGATCTGCTGAGATCCGAGGATCTTTGGTTGAATGGAAAGTCAAGGCCGCAAGGCCTGGTGCAAAACTTAAGGGTAGCTGAGGAGCTCACATCCTCCTCATCCTCGTAGGATCTAAAAGAACCACAGACTGGGAGTTGGGTCACTGATGTGAGAGCTTTATCTGCTATAGAGGTCACTCCTTTCAGGTGTCAAAGAGCCAACACTTAATATGTTGCATAGGTATCAACATATAATATACAATCTCAATTAGATCATCAGGAGACGAACTGATAGAGACAAAACATTGTATAAGTGAGGCAGAAGTCGCGTTAACCGAAAATTCTCCGTCATTGACGGAATTTTTTCAGCAGTGACGGAAAAATCTGAAGGCTGTCCATCACTTTGGCAGATTACACTGAGGGTGATCTATTGTAATTTATAACTGTAATTCCCATCCCTGTCCAGTTGGTGTCGAGTGCGCTCCAGTGAGGCAGCAGAGCGCGTGATCGTCTCCAGAACAAAAATAAAGTATTTTGCTATGTCTTTGATTACTCGCAGGCGAGTATAGTAAAGCGAATCGCTTGATCTGAGGTGTCTACAGCGATCTATCACACCACATTAAAGAGCGCCAAAACGGTATTTATTGCTTGAATTTCCTAATAAAATGGACAGAATTTGAAACCTGAGACTGCATTTCATATCAAAAGTAACAACGCACAAAGTTTAGCTGATTGTCTAACGTTACTGTGCATTCATCAAATGAAAACAGCATCGATTGAGAGTTAAGAAACGTTATTGGTTCATAAAAATAAGAATCTATTATTATTATTATTTTATCCAGCACTAGCATATTTTGATGTTTTAAGTGTCCTCCGCGGTCACTGACGCAGTCTCTGTTCATCTGTTCTCTTCATAAATAAATAAATGCATAAGCCAATATGCTCGTCCTTTTAGGTTCATTATTAAAAATGAAAACGTGAACAAAAATAAAAGCAATTAAATGGGTTATTATAATTAAAATACGAAAATTAAAATGACGGGTAATAATAGGTTATGACGGAATTTTTACGACCCTGTCCGTCAAAATGACGGATAATATTAAAGTCTAACGCAACCTCTGAAGTGAGGTGATATTAACTAGTGATCTATCATAAGCATGCATAAAACAGGATACAATACAAAAGAACATATACAAGAACAGTAATAATATACACAATGACCTGAAGGATATGTGTGTTCATTCAAAGAAAGGTTTCTCTATTAATTAATTAGAGAAGAGTCCATTTTATGGGCATTATGTGTCTTTCCTAAGGGGAAAGGGGTTGCTCTGCCCGGAAAACTAGTGTTATCAGATTGGTTGCCATGGAACCGGGGGCCTGGAGTCATTCACAGACATACTGGCACCCAGTATGTGTATTGGGTGAGGGGTCTGTGATTATTTGTTAATTTAATGACTAATTGATTTGTTGGATCTAATGAAAAATTGTGTGTCTGATTGGTCCAAATGCTACATAACATACTGCATAACTGTCCTACAGTAAAATACAGTTCATTTTACAGTTAAATACTGTGTCATTTACAAAAATCGTTTACAGTGCAGCAGTAAGAGCAGCAACCATAATCCTTTTTGATTGACAGACAACAACAGTGACAAATCATCCAGCAATGGGTCCTTTTGGATCTGAGTCTTTAGAAGATCCGACAATAAGTCGACAAGGCAACAGTTCCAGAACATATGTATATACTGAATGTACCTTGACTTGAGCTATTACTGTCACGGTGCACACAGCAGGGAGGAACGAGGAACACGCAGACGAGGAGTAACTTCAAAATAACAGTCTTTAATGAGGACATCAGGACAAGGCAAGGTTGACACAGACAGGAACACCGGGGAATAACGAGTAGACCAGACGAAATCTAACTAAACAGGCAGGAACTAAATACACATGACAATTACTGATAATTAGACGAAACACAGCTGGACAAGACTTAACTAATAATCACACTTAACAAGGACAGGAACAAGACCAAATATGGACACAAGGCAAGGCTGAGACAGACAGGAACACCGGGGAATAACGAGTAGAGCAGACGAAATCTAACTAAACAGGCAGGAACTAAATACACATGACAATTACTGATAATTAGACGAAACACAGCTGGACAAGACTTAACTAATAATAACACTTAACAAGGACAGGAACAAGACCAAATATGGAGACAAGAGGCGGGAACACATGACACACATGACAGAGGACGTAACAATTACACAGGTGACAGAAGCGGTCAGACTTTCAACTTTGCCAAAACTTTCTTAGATATTCCAGTAAAGGGTAAATCCTTTAGACGCAATGGGTAAATAATATTAGTTTCTAAAGCCCGCCATGGGACAGGGGAGTCAATATCTAACCACGTCCTAAGTGGTCTCATCTGGTATGACAAATAATAGGACCAAAAATCTAGTAGGGATAAGCCACCATAAGGTTTTAGCCGGTGCATAGATGTAAAACGAATTCTAGGCCGTTTGTTATTACACAATAATTTGGATACTGCTGTATTGATCACTTTAAAATAGCCAGTAGGTGGTGTCAGAGGTAACACTGAAAATAAAAAGCTTAGCCTAAGTATATTCATCTTAATAGTGGCTATCCTTCCATGAAGAGCCAATCAAAGTGGAGACCAACACAGAAGATCGCTCTTAATCTTATCCAGAAGAGACTTATAGTTCCACTTGGAAATGCGAGATAATGAAGGAAAAACTCTGATTCTAAGATAATTAAACTGGTCACTGACAGGAATAGTAGTGGGTAAGGTCCGAATCTGAATATGAATGATTTAGCAGCTAAATTAAGGGGCATATGTATGGATTTGTACCAATTAATCTTGTAACCAGACAGTTTACCAAATGTATCAAATCATTTTAAGCATTCCTTAGCTGATTCTGTGATGTTTGATATATACAACAAAACATCATCAGCGTAGAGTGATATTTTATGGGATGTACTCATACAACTTATTGGAATTATTGCTGGACTTTGTCTGATTGCTTGGGCCAAAGGCTCTAATGATAAATTAAAAAGCAAGGGTGACAGGGGACAGCCTTGACGAGTGCCCCTGCCAAGATAAAAGGAAGGGGAGATATAAGAACCGGTGATTACTCTGGCTGAGCATTCAGCATAAATAGATTTGACTGCTTGTAGAAAAAAAGGAGCCAAACTCAAAATGCTCTAGGACAGACCACAAAAAGCTCCACTCAATTCTGTTGAATGCTTTCTCTGCATCCAGAGAAAGGATTGCAGAGGAAGTTGTATATGAGTCTGCTTGTTGAATAATATGCAGAAGCCTACCTACATTGTCTGCAGGAAATCTCCCCCTTAGAAAGAGAATTAAGAATCAAGGGCGCTATTATGTCCCATAATGTCTTCAGTAACTCTGGGGAATCCCATCTAGCCTAGGGGCTGTATTACTACTCGTGCAATCCAAGGCGGATTTTAATTCCTCGATTGTCAAAGGGCTATCCAATACGTTGCGCTGAGAGTCATTTAATATGGGTAGATTTAAATGTTTAAGGAATAAATCAAAATTTGTTGGGTCAGAGTTGAATTCTGAAGTGTACAGATGTTGGCAGTAGTTTTCAAATACCCTTTTTACATCCATAGGTTGAGTATGTACTGAGCCCTCATGTCCAATAGCTGATATACTAGTCTTACATTCACTATCTTTCAACCTCAAAGCCAACAGCTTGGAAGACTGTTCTCCATGGAAATAATATGATTGTCTAGTACGATGTATGATGAATTCAGCTCTGTGTAAATATATGGATTTTAATTCTGATTTAAGAACATTTACTATTTTGGCTTTGGTCTCACAAAAGTTATTTTTGAATTCCTTCTCTAGTGGATCAATTTGTTTTTCTAATTCAAATTTACGGCTCTCCCTATGCTTTTTATTAAAGGATGAAAAACTTATACATTTGTTCCTAATAAAACATTTAGTGGTTTCCCATAATACTTGGGGGTCAGAGAATGAAAAAACTCTGTCAAAGAGCTGCGTAACTCAGCCACAAATGTACAGTTCTGTAACAAGGAGGTATTAAATCTCCATCGGTTGCGTTTAGTGCCCAACGATGCGGGGGTTAAAGATGTAATTATCGGAGAATGATCAGATAAAAGATTTGGTAGAATATTTATTAACTTTACTAATTATAGGGAATAAGTGAAGGGGACATGAGTAGATAATCAATCCTTGAAAAACTCTTATGACGAGCTGAAAAGAATGTATAATCCCTAGCATCGTCATTTTGTGAACGCCAGATATCGCATATATTGGAATGTCGCTAAAATTAATTAAAACATCCAGAGATCATTGAATCAGAGGCATGAGATCTATCTAACAGTGTATCCAGCACTGCATTAAAATCGCCCCCTAACACCACAAGACAGTCCTCTAAACTCACAACTAAACGTAATAATTCGTGAAAAAATGAGGAATCATCCTCGGTGGGTGCATATACAGACATAAAAGCATAATTAGTATTATTCAAAGGAAACAACAGCATAAGTGATTCGGCCTTCTGTATCTCTTATAATTGAAAACACAATATTACGTTTAATAACTATCAGCAACCCTTTAGTTTTGTTAACAGCTGAAGAGGCAGATATAACTTTAAAGTACCTATTTTGGAAGCGATGCACGTCCGCTGATTTCAAATGAGACTCTTGTATAAGGGCAATAGAGATCTTTTTGCATATTAGGTAATCTAAGCATTTGATTCGCTTAATAGGGCTATTTAACCCATTAACATTCCATGACAAAATATTTATAGCCATATATTAAAAAGGAAAAGCAACTCACATCAACCACTAAGACGGGAGGACCATAAAGTAATCCCCCGGAAAGATACTGGTGATCAGAACATATGCATAGGCATCTAGGCATACAAATATTATGCAAACAAATACACAGGCCTTCACTAGACCGATTAATGGTCAGGACAGTAGGAGTAGAGACAGGAATCAAATGTACAGGTGAGAATTTAACAGGAGCAGAACAGTACCTTTAGCTAGGATTTGAACCCATGCTGTCTGAGGTGCAGTTGTGTCTTCACATCGATGCTGTCCACAACACTATAGCACTGACAGAGCTTACTCTACGCTCAAGATACTAAGGGGTTATTATCTTATATGTCTCACTGAGATATTAGCTTTGTCTTAAGATGTCTTCATTTTTATTTTAGGAGAAATGTTAAACTTTTACTAATATTGTAAATACTAAAACTATAATTTAATAGCATTAAACATTTCAGAATAACAAGGGTTACTAGTTTAAATGTTTAATTTATCTTAGTGCTGGGCAACGATTAATCGCAATTAATCACATCCAAAAAAAAGCTTTTGTATACGTAATATATGTATGTGTGCTGTGTATATTTATTATGTATATATAAAGACACAAACATACAGTATATATTTTGACAATATTTACATGTATTTACTTATACATGTTTAATACATAAACATAACATTTTTCTTAAATATATATACATGCATGAGTGTGTATTTGGTCCCACTTTATATTAGGTGGCCTTAACTACTATGTACTTACATTTAAATGAATAATTTGGTACAATGCACTTATTGTGTACATACATGTTTTTACATTGTACTTATATTTTTAAAAATACCTATATGTAATTACATCTGTAATTAATTTATGTAATTACATCTGTAATTAATTTATGTAATTACATCTGTAATTAATTTATGTAATTACATTCATAATTACACTGTTGACCCATCCCTTACACTTTAACCCACCCTTAAACCTACCCATACCACCAAACCTGTCCCTAACCTTACCTTACCTGTATCCCACCTCAATAGCAGCAATAGTGTTTTGCAATACAGTATGAACACAATAAGTACATTGCACTTATTTAATAATGTAAGTACATAGTAGTTAATGCCACCTAATATAAAGTATGACCATGTATTCGTATATACTTATGCCATGGTCTGTCTGAATACTGGATTCTGATTGGCTGGCAGGTGTTGATTAAATTCGTTTGAATTCGCACAGGTAGTTCCAGGTCAGTTTAATCACGTTCTATATTAATGCGCTTCCTATAAACATTGGTAACCATAGTAACATACAGTTAGAGTTGAATAGTAATACAGACGAAAATAACCGTCATTTTTATCGTTCCGGTCAAATATTGCAGCGCAAATATTATTAACATCTTTAATATGTGAATGCTTGGAAATGACCATGGCATAAAAGGGATAATCAACGGCTAACTGTGCATTAAACGATTTGAATGCACGACGTGGAGGCGAAAAACCGCCCGACGCGTAGCAGAGGGTGGTTGCCTCCGCGAAGCCGTTGATTATCCCTCACATAACAAATATACACAGTAAACACTCATACCTGTATATTATGTACACAAAAGATCATGCAACCCACCGATAGCAATAGCGGTGTAGTTCGATTGCTCCCTGACTCAGTATCCTTAATCTGTTTTTTTCTCAGTATAACTATCAGTATTTGGTTAGTTTTTGATTGTTTTCTAACGGAGGTACGAATGAGAGGTACGAATGAAGATGGTAAAATGTCAATTGACACTGGCTTCGCCAGAGAAAAAGCAAGTTGAAGACCCTAATTATGTTCCTGAATGGGAACTTCACGCCATTGTTGCCGACGAGTTAAAGATGCACCTTAGCTTTGTCAGGGAATTGTTTAAGGAAGAATTCGCCCCGATTGCAGATAGACTTGGAGTTCTGGAAGAAGATGTTCGTCTGATAAGAAGTAACTTTGACAACATGCAAACAGCTCTTCGTCACGCAAAAAAAGACACCGTGGAGGTTAAAGGTGAAAAACCCCATTGCAATAAAAAATAAAAAGCAACCTCTATGCAGTAAAACATTTTTATGGAGTCTTGAAAGAGATTACAGCAAGACAATAAAGAGATATCCCATGTTTCTCACACGTTTCTCTCCCATTGTCATTTTAGATTCCTTTCTTTATTTCTTGTAAGGATTTTTGGGAGAAATATCTGAAACACTGTTCAGACTAAAATGAGACATATATGAGAATCAGAACCAAGTCTCATGAGCTTAGAAAGAGCAACCACAGAGCAATAACATATTCTTATAATGGAGTCTTGATAGAGATTGCAGCAAGACAATAAAGATATATTCTATGTTTCTTTCACTGCATTCTCAGATTTGACTCTTTTTTTTCAGAAATATTTATCTTGTCTCATTTGTGTCTACTTCTTTTTCTCCTAAGAAAATTTAGGAGAAATGCCATTGGTACTCAAATGAGAGATATTTGAGAATCTCATCTAAGTCTCCTGAGCTTAGGAAGAGAAACCACTGAGCAATATTTTTTTTCCTATGGGTGACCCTGCATTCATATATACAGTATATACCTTAATAGGTAATGTTGCATACCTTGTTGTATTACACACAGCACCCATTAAGTATATACAGTTCTGAAAACTGATATGAGGAATTAGTCAATTCTGTGTCCGTTTTGTGTGAATGCATGTGAAGATGCAAAACTTGTTTCTCCTGTGAGGGGGATTTACAATCATTCACATTTTGATAAGAGTAAGGGAGAACAAAGCAGTTCCTGAGAGGGGGTTACTGTATGTTAATGTTAACCCCCCTCTCCACAAGAGGTAGTGTTGTTTATCTTAAGGCAAAAGTCATTCCTTTGTTGTCCACAGAGCCTGATCACATCAAAATATAACTTTACACACATTGTGTGGAAAGGGGTTTTGCCATCTTGACCGCTGTTCACTACATTGCTCAGGTGGGTGCTGGGGTTTTATCTATCGGATTGCAACATATACCCATTTATTATTTAACATTACATCATTACATACAGTGGGGCAAAAAAGTATTTAGTCAGCCACCAATTGTGCAAGTTCTCCCACTTAACAAGATGAGAGAGGCCTGTAATTTTCATCATAGGTATACCTCAACTATGAGAGACAAAATGAGAAGAAGAAAAAAAATCCAGAAAAATCACATTGTAGGATTTTTAAAGAATTTATTTGCAAATTATGGTGGAAAATAAGTATTTGGTCAGTAACAAAATTTCATCTCAATACTTTGTTATATACCCTTTGTTGGCAATGACAGAGGTCAAACGTTTTCTGTAAGTCTTCACAAGGTTTTCACACACTGTTGCTGGTATTTTGGCCCATTCCTCCATGCAGATCTCCTCTAGAGCAGTAATGTTTTGGGGCTGTCGCTGGGCAACACGGACTTTCCACTCCCTCCAAAGATTTTCGATGGGGTTGAGATCTGGAGACTGGCTAGGCCACTCCAGGACCTTGAAATGCTTCTTCTGAAGCCACTCCTTCATTGCCAGGCGGTGTGTTTGGGATCATTGTCATGCTGAAAGACCCAGCCACGTTTCATCTTCAATGCCCTTGCTGATGGAAGGAGGTTTTCACTCAAAATCTCACGATACATGGCCCCATTCATTCTTTTGTTTACACGGATCAGTCGTCCTGGTCCCTTTGCAGAAAAACAGCCCCAAAGCATGATGTTTCCACCCCCATGCTTCACAGTAGGTATGGTGTTCTTTGGATGCAACTCAGCATTCTTTCTCCTCCAAACACGACAAGTTGAGTTTTTACCAAAAAGTATGACATTCTCCCAATCCTCTTCTGGATCATTCAAATGCTCTCTAGCAAACTTCAGACGGGCCGGACATGTACTGGCTTAAGCAGGGGGACACGTCTGGCACTGCAGGATTTGAGTCCCTGGCGGCGCTGTGTGTTACTGATGGTAGCCTTTGTTACTTTGGTCCCAGCTCTCTGCAGGTCATTCACTAGGTCCCCCCGTGTGGTTCTGGGATTTTTGCTCACAGTTCTTGTGATCATTTTGACCCCACGGGGTGAGATCTTGCGTGGAGCCCCAGATCGAGGGAGATTATCAGTGGTCCTGTATGTCTTCCATTTTCTAATAATTGCTCCCACAGTTGATTTCTTCACACCAAGCTGCTTACCTATTGCAGATTCAGTGTTCCCAGCCTGGTGCAGGTCTACAATTTTGTTTCTGGTGTCCTTTTACAGCTCTTTGGTCTTGGCCATGGTGGAGTTCGGAGTTAGACTGTTTGAGGTTGTGGACAGGTGTCTTTTATACTGATAACGAGTTCAAACAGATTCCATTAATACAGGTAACGAGTGGAGGACAGAGGAGCCTCTTAAAGAAGAAGTTACAGGTCTGTGAGAGCCAGAAATCTTGCTTGTTTGTAGGTGACCAAATACTTATTTTACCGAGGAATTTACCAATTAATTCCTTAAAAATCCTACAATGTGATTTTCTGGATTTTTTTTCTCATTTTGTCTCTCATAGTTGAGGTATACCTATGATGAAAATTACAGGCCTCTCTCATCTTTTTAAGTGGGAGAACTTGCACAATTGGTGGCTGACTAAATACTTTTTTGCCCCACTGTATAGTGTGTCTAATTAGCGTTAAGCCAGTTGGTGTGGTTTCCCAAAAACACATAGTCATAGGCCACTAGCGTCAAGCTGGTCGGCGTGGTAGCTCAGGCACACATAGATAGTAATACATGCGGTTCACATGGCTCTTCGGAGCAGCAGCTGTACATATGTCTTGGTGATAGATCTGCTTGTTGGGGGGTGTTTTGTTCTTGTTTTTGGCTTGTATCGTCCATTCTATTTCTCCTGCTTTGTGGGGGTTATTTCATGTATGTTATATGTGCAGCAGCAGTATTTCTTACATGCTCACAGCAGCATGTTGTGGCTGTATTGGCAGTAGCACGTTTCAGTACTTGCTCTGCTGCAGCAGCAGCGAAGCAGATCTATTCCACACTATTAAGCATACAGTATATCAAATTCAGTTAATTTAACTGATTATGTGATTCCAGGAAACCGAATAAGAATTATTCTAAACTGAGCTCTAAGCCAATGCAAAATGTTGATTTCAGATCAGTCGAAAATCCAGGATTAAACATAGCTGCTATATGTCCAGGGAAGAGGATACAGAGGCACTAGAGCTGGTTGTACAAGCAAGATATCTCAGATAATAAGTTTGTTAAAGAGTTTAATCATCCATTAAAACAAATGTCCTATGTTAACGTAGGCATGGTTTATGAGCGTGACATGGAAGCATGGTAAACTTACTTAAAACTGTGTGAAATGCACAGGAATGAAATCAAAATGCTTTATTATGCATAACAATGTATACAACTGGTGAAACACCTTTTCAAAGGAATATCGCATGTGACGAATATGTTGTAAAGAATTATATAATATTATACCATGATCTGTCTGAATACTCAATTATGATTGGCTGGAAGGCATCAGAATTGAGTATTCAGACAGACCATGGTATAATATTATATAATTTGTTAGAGGAAACAATAATTACTGAAACCAAGAAAGTTGAAATAACTTTATACTACATAATGTTCCCTTCTAATTTTCTAATTTAATTTCACTGAAATGCGTTGTTCAGGCTCTGCTAGTAAGTCAGACTCCAGCATTCCACTGCTGCACAGAAGCTGGGGTCTGAGTTCTTATGAAGCTGTGGTGTAAACAAGAAAGGGTCTGAGATCAGACCAAAAAAAACAAAAACAGCCATATCACCCTGCAGCCACCTGTAGCTGGTGTGCGGTGAGTGCGGTGTTCTGTGGCTGCTGTCGCATCATCCAGGTGGATGCTGCACACTGGTGGTGGTTGAGGAGAGACTACCCCCCCCGCCCATATGATTGTAAAGTGCTTTGGGTTTACAACAATACACAATAAAGCTCTATATAATGCCTCATTCATTCATTCAAAAAAATTGAAAACGAACCTGGTTTCTTTGGAGTCCACTATACTGTGAATATTATAAGGAATGAGGTCACTTTCAGCTAGTTCACTTTAAGTGAACTGGGTTTGGTTATTTTAAAACTGTAAACTATAAATAAAACTATAACTATATATGAATGAACTATACAGATAAAACTATATACGAAAACACCCTTTATGTCAGTCTGACATATGTATATGTGAACATAAACAGACCAGAGTCTTGGCCAAATCTCGTTAATTTACAAAGATACCAAATGTCTCCTTATCTCCAGCTTTAAAGGTTCCAAGGTTGATTGACAACACCCTTTCCTGTTTATCAGTTTGTGCTTGGTACAGAAAATAGGAGTGATAAGTGCCTAGACCATTAAACCCTTAAACAGTCTATTTCCGCTAATATTTGTCGACAACCATCTGCTTAACTGATCTCCCTCCACTTTAATTAAAACGAATTCCCGTCTGGTTGAGGTCATTACAGTGCAGGCAGTGGATCTAGGGGAAGAGTTTATGATTTCAGCTTTTCTTCTGTCTCTGGGAGGCAACCACCCACCCCGTCACTCTGCTTTCAATTTTTTTCACCACCTAGGATTCTCTCTGCTGAAGTGAGCAGACTTATATAACACCAACCTATTTTTTATTGTGTTAGAAAAAAGAATAGCCATTCATCTGAATTCATAGTAAGGCTTTAGATTGTGTAAACATGTGCACCTGATCATGTCAAGCATACACCTCAAACTAACTACCCTGTGGTCATGCATGATGGTTTGATTGGCTGAAGTAGGATCTATACAGCTGCTTACAGTCTCTCTCTCTCTATCTATCTCTCTCTCTCTCTCTCTCTCTCCTTGCTTTTCTCTTTCCACTAATTTAGGGTACCCAAGCCAAAGACACAAGCCTTAGTGTGTCTGCTGTGCTTGCATCCTGGCCTTGGTATCTGCTCTCCATCACTGTCCATTGATGTTTTTTTTTTCTTTCTTTCTCCTTACTCTCTTCCCTCCTGTCTCTTCTCTGTTTGCTAGAAGATGCCGCATGCCTCCACAGTTTTATACAAGACTGATGGTTCATCAATAGCATTACGCAGGCCTCACTGGTGTAGAGCAGAATCAATACCATTCACTTAAAAGTCTAATATGTTGACATGCCCATCATTGGCTAAGCTTATGTTACCAAAAATGAGTTTGTTGAAAGAATGAGGGGTAATAGGCTCCCTAAGTATGTTTGTAAAGAGTTTAAGTCTTGGTTTAGATGTGTTATGCCTCTTTCTCAAATTTATATTTAGACTGTAAAAAAAAAAGTGCAATTTATGGTAAAAATATGACAGCTGTGGTTACCAGACCTTTACAGTATTACCTTAGAAACATTTTAGGTTTTATGGATTGAAGTTAAATTTGCAGTTAGAAACTATATATTTCATTAACTTATATAACACAAACCTATTGTAGTACTAAAATTTGTTTTGTACCCATAATTATACAGTGACAAAAAAACAAAACAAAAAAAACACTGGTGGTAAAGAGAAAGCCACGTCCAGAATCTAAGTCAAATGTGTGTACAGTATTTTACTGTAAACGGGTCATTCTACAGAAATTGTACCACACTTTTGGTATGGCAAAATGTCTTAAATTTTTTTATTTTTTTTTACATTTAAACTTAGACCACATTATTAGATTACCTTTTGACTTTATGAATACATATAAATGACAGCTTAATTGTTTTTTTTTTGTGCAATTATTTCAAGACCACATGTATCATTTTTTGTCACTGGTGTTTCCTTCTTTAGCAATATTAAAAGTTTTTATGAAATTATTTCAAAAAAAAAAAAAATTCAGCACATGTAGTCAGAGTTACAGAAAAATAATGAAAATGCAAGAAATAAGGAGATTATGTTTTATTTATTTAAATAAAACAGTACAGTAACACAGTACCACAGCACAGTAACACCAGTGACAGTAACACCAGTGACATACATTAGACCTGATATACTGAGCGTCACTAGTGTTACCCATAAGGAAGGTAACACCAGTGACAGTAACACCAGTGACAATTTTCATGAAAAATGCATTTTACAAAATGTCTGCTGCAAGGTATCAAGCCACATTGTCAATCATGGTATACTCACTAAATGAAGTAGTTTAATCCATTTGTATTATAGTTTTTTTTACATTTCCCTAACAATAAATAGGTCACACCATGTGAAGGTCACACTTCATATGAAATCATGAGATAAATGAGAAAACTTCTCATAACTGAAAAGAGACAGTGGACTAAACATGGGCCTTTTTTCATAGATATTTAGAAAATAGGAAGGAGGAAGTCGAGTGATGTCATCAGTGTGATTTTTTATTCCAAAATAAAAGACTTTTGTTAAGCGGTAACACCAATGACACAACTTCAGTGGACCACTGTTTTCATTATATATTTTATAATATTTTTTGGGCATTTTGTTTTATTATGCCATTTATATCATATATTTGATAGTTATGAATTGACTTTTGTATTTCAAATGGTAGAAAATCCTGTTTTTGACCTCAAAATAAAGCACTTTCCTGCTGTACATGGTTGTGGGGACGAGCAGTTTTGTGGTACTTGGAATTCTATATAATTAATAAAAAATAAACATGCCACATTGATGGCTCAGGAAGGTGTAATTGTTCAAATAACATATTGTTTCATTTTAAAATATAAAGAAATTGTTACCCTAATGTGTATTTCAATTGTAATATTTCTTTAAAGTCTAGGGACAGAAAAGTGGACGTTTCTGTAGAATGACCCAAACAGCAAAGGATTATGGAAAAATATATGGTCACTACTGTATCCATTTACAGTAAACTACTGTAAATTTACAGTAGTGAACTTGCCCGCGAAAAACTGACCAATGACAAGGAAGAACCACCGTTTTATTTTTTCACTGTTTGGTGGAAGTGGCGGTAAAAGGACAAAAGATAAATGTTGTACTGGCGTTAACTCGACACAAAGGTTAGTATACTATTTCTGTTTTATGGAAAACTGAGATATTTTAAGATGTTTTCACTTGTTTACAGTTAACATTATTCATCGTGTCGTTTTTCATGTCGGGAGTTGGAGCCACCGATCTATATATAATGTTCTCTATTATAGATCAGTGGTTGGAGCCTTTTTTTTCTGACTGATGGTCGGAATGCCGCCATAACGGTAATAACGTCGACTGGTGAGTAAGTTAAGGTCACCTACACTAGTCGAAATAAACCTTAGTTAAGTGGGATTTTAGTATATTTTATATGTACTTTGAAATATCGTAAATATGTACTTCTCAATCAGCAATTAATGTGAACTAAAATATACTTAAATGTCATTTCAATATATTTCAATGTCATATATCTCTGGCAATGAAGTTGAAATTTAGTATAGGCTATTTAAGTTTATTTAAAAAATACCTTAATTACCTAGTTACAATCAACACAAACACAAAATGAAAACCCTCTACATTTATTGACAAAACAAAACAAATACACAAAAATGTTTTTTGCTTATGCACAAGAAAAACCCAACACTATACACAGCTGCAACACTTTAACTCACTTATTAGAGTCTGGAGAACAATGCAAAATGACTTATTTACTTACATACAAAAGTACCTAATCTCACCATCATAGAAAACATCATTCTGTATGATGTATAAGCCCGTTTCCTCATTGGGGACCTAAAAATGTCCATAAGGTCAAAATTTACTGGTATTACTATCCTTGTGGAGTCATTTGGTCTCCATAATGTACAGGATTACTAACACAAACACACACACACTTAATACAACAACAACAAAACAAAAACAAAAAATCAAGAAAATGATCATTCGTACAACAAATGAGAATTTATTGTAAAACAAATTGTGTTAATGGTACCCCCAGTTTCACAGACAAGGCTTAAGACCAGCCCCAGACTAAAATGTAATTCTGAGCTGTTTCAACTGAAAGAAACTTGCACTGACTGATCTATAAAACTATCAGTGCCTTTGTTTTGTCTCAAAATGCACACCAGTGATGTTTTTTTCTAAGGCATGTTAATGAAAATGATGTATATGTCCTAATTTAACTATGGCCTAATCTTGGTTTAGTCTAAGCCCTGTCTGTGAAACCAGGCCATAAATTCTCAAGCCTTTGCTAGCACCAACATTAAACAGGACCGAAAGGTTTCTTCTAAAATCTTACTCCAGCATTAGTGAATGCAAAATAAATAAATAAATAAATTAATTAATAAAAAAAAATAAAAATAACTCCAAATTAACTTGCTGGGAAATGCTGTTTGTCAGTGTCCCAGAAGCTCTCCATCAGCAGTAAACTTCCATGGTCTATGTGAACGGAAATGTTCCAAAGAGGCAGGAAAGTCAGAAAAAAAAATCCTTGAGGAAAGAAAGAAGAACAATTGTTATAAAACATATCCAGTCATTATAAATGGTTCAGTTGAGTGAAAGCAATAGACACAGTTGCAGTCCAAAGTTTATATACACCTTGCAGTATCTGCAAAATGTGAATAATTTAAGCAGTAAGAGGGCAGAGGGGTAGAATCATAAAAAAAAAATTGCAATTTCTGCTCTAATGAAGCAGTTTATTCTGCAAGGTGTATGTAAACTTTTGACCACATCTGCATCACCTAAGAGGTGAATTGCCTCAATCATCAGGGCGACATCGTAGTAGAATACTGGGAGATGTTCCTTCAGATTTCCTACAAACACCAGATTTCCTGATCACATCTTCACTGACACTGGGCTTTAAAAATAGATAACATTTTTATAAACATTTTTTATTCCTACTTCACAGGGAATAAAACATAACTTTATCAATTACCGATAAATATCCTGAAATCTATGAAAATGAAGAAAGTTACCTTAATTTTTTTTTCCTCATCTTGCCTTGCAAGCTTCTCTCACACATGTTCATGAAGAATGTTCCTGTATTTACCACGACTGACACAGCAAAGCTGCTGTTCTCTTCCTTTGGTTTGTTACCTGTAAAAATATATGATGATTAGAGGGGGATCTTTTAAATGCACAGGTGGGAATATATTACTTGCAAACGGAAAAGATTCAAAGCATTTAAAATCCATAGGGATAGTGACTTAATATAGCACTTTTAGCTTGTCATGTGTGATCAGGGTGAGCTGACTTAACTTACTTCTAAGATCACGTGTTTCCACACTGTATCTCCAGTAAGAAGTCTGTACTGATCCTGCAAAATGAATAACTCCAGATGAGTACAAAAATATTACATATTACAAACACAACCAGTAATGGAACATATCGCTCAAATGCAAAAAAAACAAAAAAACAACAACAACAACCCAACAACAACATTATTTCTAGAGGTGGCTGATATATTGAATATTACTGGTGGTTATAATATCGATTATATACATTAAATATTACAAGATTGAATCTTTTAATTTTGTTTAGTAGCGTTAAATATTTTTTTTAATTTAAATTTTAAATATTTGATTTTGAAAAACAAAAAACAAATCCCGCACACTATTTATGCAAAAAATATCTATATCAAAATATTTATTAACGACGTTTCGGTCGCATGACCTTCATCAGGAATTTTTCCAAACATAACAATCACAAAGTGAACCACATTTAAAAACAAAATCATGACCAATCTCTGTAGAGATCCATTAATTAGTAACAACCCACCATGGGTACATCATTAACAACATTAACCCATATATATATATATATGCACATAAACACATCCTGTACATACTAACACACATATCAGGAACAAATTACATTATAACATCACATTGAATAGAGCTTCATCATTCATGCCATTAGGTGATAATGTCTGAAGGACTAGTTTGTCCCAACTAGTGGTATAAATTCTTTTGGTCTAAAAGTGGATCTATTTAAATGTTTTAGACAGATAAAATTACGATATTTTTTCTCTAAATCAACTTCTGTTTCCTCTTCTTTGAGTACGCCTTTTAGAGCTAAAAGTACTTTTTGTCCAAATGTTTCTAATCATACTATTCACACTTTTTGCTGTTTGGTTGAACAAGATGTGATGAAAAGGTGTGTTTCTAGTAATCAATTATCTCATAATCTTTCATTGAATGAGAAAAAAGCTTTGACTGAATTGAATAATGATCCAAATATTATTATAAAATCTGCGGATAAAGGAGGAGCCATTGTAGTTCAGGATAAGTCCAAATATCAACATGAAATTCTTTCGCAACTACAAAATACAAAATTCTATGTAAAATTGTCCAATGATCCTACTAGTATGTATCAGTCTGAGATATTAGCTTTTTTAAAGAATGCTAAAATACAAGGTTGGATATCACAGTCTGAATTTGACTTTTTATACTGTCAACATCCGATTAAGCCTGTTTTTTATACCCTTCCCAAGATCCACAAAAGATTAATTGATCCTCCAGGACGTCCCATTGTGGCACAGACTAATTCTCTTTTATCTCCCTTATCACAATATGTTGATTTTTTTATTAAACCTTTCGTCCAGTTGTTACCATCATATATTAGGGACTCGTCTGACTTTATTAATAAGATTTCTGAGCTAAATGATTTACCTGAAACTTCTTTATTATTAACTTTAGACATAACAAGCCTCTATACTAACATCTCACATGAAAAAGGACTTAGTGCCCTTAAACATTATTTTTTGTCACGTGGTGATATTATTCCACCTTCGGAGTTCTTGATTGAGATGGCTTCATATGTCTTGAAGTATAATTATTTCAACTTTGATAAGGATTTTTTTCTTCAGATTAGTGGTACAGCTATGGGCTCGATTTTTGCCCCAATTATGCTAGTTTGTTTATGGGATATTTCAAACATTGTTATGTATTTGATGCTCAAAAAAATCCTTTTTGTTCACATATTGTTAAATGGTATAGGTATATTGATGATATATTTTGTAATTTTTTGGGAGATAAAAATGAAGTTGAAGAGTTTGTCTCGATTCTTAATAACTTTAAGGAAGATTTGGAATTTACTTTGGAGTGGGACTCGTTGAGAGTACATTTTTTAGATATGTGGGTCCAAAGAAATGATGATAAATTGATAACGACTTTGTACACCAAGGACACGGATCGTAATACTTTGTTACTCAAAACTAGTTTCCATCCGACTTCCTTAAAAAAGGGACTTCCTAAGAGCCAATTTTATAGATTGAGGAGGATTTGTTATTCTGATGAAGACTTTATTGAAAAATCGAAAATCATGAAAAATAAGTTTTTAGATAGGGGTTACCCTTCGGGATGGATTGAAGAAGCGTTTAATAGTGCTTTTCAAAAGACGCGTTTGGAGTTGTTAAAAAAGAAAACGAAAAAAGTAAAAAAAAATTATTTTACGTTTATTACAACACATTCAACTAAGTCTTATTTAATGAGATCGATTTTTAAGAAATATTGGTATTTGTTGTCCTCTGACCCGGAGTTGGGTACTATTTTTCGACATCCACCTTTGATTGTCTACAAACGTTCCAAAAATTTGAAAGATTCTTTGGTACATGCTCGTTTTCATACAGATACGCTTGAGTCTACTCAGAGATTACTTACCCCGATACCAAATGGTAATTATTGATGTGGTAATTGTGCTCAGTGCAATAATACATCAAAAACTTCTTTCTTTTGTCATCCAAGAACCGGTAAGAAATATAGAATCAACTGTTATTACCTGTGTTTCTACGCATGTTGTTTATTTGATTCGTTGTCCTTGTGGTTTAGCCTATGTTGGAAAAACATCACGTCAACTTAAACAAAGAATTAGTGAACACAAGAGTTCTATTAGGAGAAAAGATTTGAATTATCCAGTTGCAGCTCATTTTCATGCCTTGAATCACGATGTTTCTACGTTACGTTTTTGTGGTATCGAAAGGGTTAATGTGCCACCTAGAGGTGGCGATATTGAATTGTTTTTACAGCAACGTGAGCTGTTTTGGATTTTTACCCTTCAGACATTATCACCTAATGGCATGAATGATGAAGCTCTATTCAATGTGATGTTATAATGTAATTTGTTCCTGATATGTGTGTTAGTATGTATGTATGTACAGGATGTGTTTATGTGCATATATATATGGGTTAATGTTGTTAATGATGTACCCATGGTGGGTTGTTACTAATTAATTGATCTCTACAGAGATTGGTCATGATTTTGTTTTTAAATGTGGTTCACTTTGTGATTGTTATGTTTGGAAAAATTCCTGATGAAGGTCATGCGACAGAAACGTCGTTAATAAATATTTTGATATAGATATTTTATGCATAAATAGTGTGCGGGATTTATTTTTTGTTTTTCAGTTTTTGACCTGGCTGGTCTTTGTTTCCTACGCACCTATTTATTGCCGTCAGGTGTGCGGAGGTTTTGTTCATTGAAATATTTGATTTTAAAATTCATATAATTTTAAATTGTTTAGTTAGAAATAAAATAATGTATTTTCAGCAGCCACATTTCTTGGTCCACACACGCGATAACATTCCGATATCAGATTGCATTCAAAGATAAATTATAGGACACGATTATTCCCCTCCTGAGTGCATATAGCAAGAATTGTGAATGGCAGGAATGGCAATTAAGCTATACTTACTTGATTCTTTATCTGCAGTACAGAAAGTTTCATCTGTAATCATCCAAACGCGCCTTCTGTTCTCGTTTGATCAGCGATGCTCCCTCACGTGTTGCGATTACAGAAACATGGTTCAAACTCTGCTGAAGTAGCGTGCCATCATGACGTAGTATTTTTGGCGCATGGACATAAAACAAAAGAGATACGTGGTTACATGTTATTTCAGGCTTTTCATTTCTGTTCAAGTTCAAGTTGTCCTAATTCATTGTGTAGTTAGACCAAAGACTATTGTTAGACTCATTCATGACTCATTCACCTAACTAAAAGTAACTCATTTTTTACAGTACAGTGTAGCCTAGTTTAATTAAAATCAGAATCAGAATCAGAATGAGCTTTATTGCCAGGAATGTTTACAGATACAAGGAATTTGTTTTAGTGACAGAAGCTCCACAGTGCAACAGAATGAAAGCGACAAGACACAGTTAATAAAAAGAATAATATACAAATATACAAAATAGACAATGTACAAAATACTTTTTTTTTTTTTTTTTTTTAGGTGGCAAGATGGCGCCGATGTGTGTGGCAAGCAGTCTGCCCTGTTCGTTTTATGTGTTGATGTTGGCTATTTTAACATCAGTTTTAACTACTGTGAACTCTACATTGTTAACCTATGACCGTCAAACATTACTTCATATTGGAAATCTAATCTCCTACTCGCCTGATGCCGTGTGGAGTGGTTCTTATACGTGTCCACCGCCGCTCGCCTCGAACATTCCCGATTTTCTGTGTCGACGGCCCTTTGACGCGCCGCGGAGAAGGCGTCGCAGGAGACGAGGGAAGCGGGCTGGTGTTACTATCAGGATCAAGTTCGGTTTTCTCTCTGGATCTACTCGGCCATCTGACTTTCCCTCACCAGCACCCTGGCCCATTTCTGGTCGTTATGTGGTAAGACGCTCGCTGGAGAAGCCCTACCGATGGATTTGTCCGATTGTTCCCGTCTTCCTGGATGCGCCTGCACGCCCCATCTCTCCCCAGATTCACGGTGGAGGAGTTAACCACGGCGTTCTTCGTCTACTGAACCGAGGTCATCCTTTGCCTTGTGAGTCCCCGCCGATCAGAATGGGACTAATTAACGTTCATTCTCTGGTCAACAAAACTTTTATCCTGCACGACCTTTTTACTTCAAAGGATTTGGATTTTATATTTTTGACGGAAACCTGGGTTAAAGAGGGAGACTCTAGTCCCTTTTCTGAACTTATTCCTCATGACTACACCTTTTATAATTGCCTCAGGAAAACTGGACGTGGAGGAGGACTTGCAGCTGTTTTCAAACGAAAGTTTATTACACGTACCATTCCGACTGGTGTCCACTCGAGCTTTGAGGTACAACTTCTTCAAATTGACTTGGTACGTCCAGTTCTCTGTGTTAATATCTATCGCCCACCGCATATTAACAATGAGTTTCTAATTGAATTCTCTAACTTACTAGGAGAACTGATTCCACGGTTTGATTACATCTTAGTGTTGGGTGATTTTAATATCCATTTATGTTGCCCCACTAAACCCCTGGTAACTGAATTTAAAAATCTTATTGATTCATTTGATTTTGTGCAGTGGGTGCAAGAGCCTACTCATGCTCATGGTCACACGTTGGACTTGGTTCTTTCACATGGATTCAAATTATCAGACATTGAGATCAGTGAAACTTGTTTTTCTGACCACAAACTGGTACTTTTTTCCTCTCATTTTCCCGATCCAGTAGTTGCTACACCTTCAGCGACTCGTTTGAATCGTTATTTCTCCACTCAGTCATGTGAGAGATTTGCGGCCTCTTATGCAATAACTGATCCACCTGTGCCTGAACTGTCCTCTCCTGTGCAGGATGTGATCAGACGTTTTGATTTCTTCAATCAAAAATGTTTCTCTACTCTGAATCTTATTGCTCCGTTAAAACCCAAATGTATTGTTACTAAACCCCAGCCATGGCTTAATGATTCAACTCGTTTGCTCAGAAAGGCTTGCAGAAGAGCAGAGAGAAAATGGTGTAAGGATAAGTTACAGGTCTCATATGAAATGTGGAGAGACTCCCTATATATGTATCAGAGAGCTGTCAAGGCCGCCAAGTCCAAATATCTATCTGAGTTTATTGGTGACAATTTACACAGACCTAAAACCCTTTTCTCTGTTATTGATTCTGTGCTCAGTCCCCCTGTCAACATTTTTCCTGATGCTTCCGTATTACTGTGTGAAAAATTTCTTTTTTAATGAGAAAACCATTCAATTAAGATCTAACCTACCCTTGTGGAACTCTGTTCAACCTGAGAGATCAAGTGGTCCAATGCTGTGGAACGATTTTCAGCCTGTTTCCTTTGAATCCTGTAAAGGCATTGTTGAACGTCTAAGATCGACATCATCTTCTCAAGATATCATTCCATCTATATTTCTAAAACAGATTTTCAATACCGTTGGACATGATCTTTTAACACTAGTCTAATTACTGGGGTTGTTCCTGACTGCCTAAAAACAGCTATAGTAACTCCATTATTAAAGAGGCCCAATCTTGATTCTTCAAATTTCATTAATTTTAGGCCTATATCAAACTTGCCATTTCTTTCTAAGATTCTTGAGAAAATTGTGTTGACCCAGCTGCAGTCCAATTTGATGTCAAATAATATTCTTGAAAAATTCCAATCAGGTTTTAAGTCTCAACACAGCACAGAAACTGCACTTTTAAAAGTTGTAAATTATATTTTACTAGAAACAGATAAAGGGAATGCCGTGGCTTTGGTGCTTCTAGACTTAAGCTCTGCATTCGATATGGTTGACCACAATATCTTGATTTCCAGGCTGGAGAGCTGTGTTGGGTTACAGGGAAAGGTATTGAAATGGTTTCAATCTTTTTTAACTAACAGAAGCTTTAGTGTTTCTATTGGCCAACATAGTTCGTCCTCACACCCACTTGCTTGTGGGGTGCCACAGGGCTCAATTCTTGCTCCAGTTTTATTCTCTATATTCATGCTGCCAATGGGTGCTATCTTTGAGAAATATGGAGTGTCCTTCCATCTTTATGCGGATGATACTCAGCTGTACTTTTCCTTGCAGCATAAAAGTAAAGAATGCTTAGGACCTCTGTTAAATTGTCTAAACGAATTACAAATATGGTTAAAGCAGAATCCTTTAGTGTTAAACGAGAGCAAAACCGAAATCATTTTGTTTGGTTTAAAGTCATATGAAGACTATGCTCTTCAATTTGGTCATCTCTCTTCCTACTTTACACCCTGTGCTAAAAATCTTGGTGTTCTTTTTGACTGCAACCTGGGTTTTGAGAAACAAATTAGTGCAGTGATCAAATCAAGTTTCTTTCACTTACGGCGTTTATCAAAAATCAAATCTTTACTTTCTGTAAAACAGTTTGAACAGATTATCCACTTGTTTGTTCTATCTCGTTTAGATTACTGTAACTCACTATACTATGGTATAAGTCAGTCTTCTATAATGCGTTTGCAGATGGTCCAAAATGCTGCTGCAAGATTGATTACAGGCAGACGAAGGTTCGACCACATCTCGAATCATCGAATTACTTTTAAAATTTTAACTTTTTGTTTTTAAATCTCTGCAAAACCAAGCTCCATCATATCTCTCAGAGGCAATCTCTAATTATAAACCAAATAGGTCCCTAAAATCAAGTAATCTTGGCCTCCTCTCTGTTCCTAGATCTAGGTTCCATTGCAGAGGTGATCGAGCTTTCGCTGTTGCTGGTCCTAGTCTATGGAACAAATTACCAGCTTCTATCAGAGCTGCACCCTCTTTGCCTGCATTTAAATGCTGGCTGAAAAAACATCTTCTGTCAATAGCTTTTGTCTAGCCATGTCAATTGTATTGTTATGCTGTGTTTTGATGTTCTGTTGTCTCTTATCTGTTTTATTTTATCTGTATTGTACAGCACTTTGGATCAACTGGTAGTTGTGTGAAAGTGCTTTATAAATAAAGAAAGAAAGAAAGAAAGAAAATAGCAAAAAACACAATATATAATATAGACAATTATGTATATAAAGTTATGATATCCCAGGTGAAAAATAAATATATTTAAATTGTGCTTTTTCAGACACACTTAATATAATAAAACTATACTATATTAAGTGCATATTAAATGTATTATTTTGAAACAACTTTAAATATATTAAGTGTATTTCAAGATATGTTTAAGTTCAATTTTACACTATTTGCAATATATTTAATATATTGAAATTGTGTTAAAATGGAACTACTTTAAACTTTTGGTGTGCTTGACTGGCCAGCAAACTCACCAGACCTGAAGGTATTGTCAAGAGGAAAATGAGAAACAAGAGACCAAAAAATGCAGATGAGCTGAAGGCCACTGTCAAAGAAAACTGGGCTTCCATAACACCTCAGCAGTGCCACAAACTGATCACCTCCATGCCACGCCAAATTGAGGCAGTAATTAAAGCAAAAGTAGCCCCTACCAAGTATTGAGTACATACAGTAAATGAACATACTTTCCAGAAGGCCAACAATTCACTAAAAATGTTTTTTTTTTTTTTTTCATTGGTCCTATGAAGTATTCTAATTTGTTAAGATAGTGAATTGGTGGGTTTTTGTTAAATGTGAGCCAAAATCATCACAATTAAAAGAACCAAAGACTTAAACTACTTCAGTCTGTGTGCATTGAATTTATTTAATACACGAGTTTCACAATTTGAGTTGAATTACTGAAATAAATGAACTTTTCCACGACATTCTAATTTTTTGAGATGCACCTGTAGTGTACTTACACTGTGTATCTGATATGAATAAAACATATTGGCAATGAAAATATCAGTGCACGTCTCTCTCTGGCTCAGTGCCAGTAAACGCGTGAAACCACAGTTTGAATTTGGCAGTTATGCGACGTCACCGAACGTTCTAAATCCCATATGTGGGACCGTACTCCCAGGGGCACAGAAATAAAAATCCCATATGTGGGACCGTACCGCTCAAAAGGTTAAAACTATTACAGCCAAGATGCAGTCAAAATATCCTCAATCACTTATTTCAGGTGATTTTAAATCAAGCTTCTCTACGTAATACTCTCCCCACATTTACTCAGTATGTGGACTGTGACATGAGAGACTATAAAACTTTGGACTTGTTATATGCAAATGTGAAAAACGCCTATGGTTGTTCATCGCTTCCTCCTTTGGGACGATCTGACCATAATCTTGTTTATATTAGATCTATTTATGTTCCAGCTGTGAGGAAGCAGCTGCCAACTACTAGAACAGTGAAAGTATGGTCTGATTTGCTCTATGAGGCATTAATGGATTGTTTTGAGATGGATTGGAAGTTCTATGTAAATCGCATGACGAGGACATCGATAGTTTAACAGAGTGTATTACAGACTATATGAACTTGTGTTGATAACAGTACCCACCAAAAAGGTTAAAAATGTTAATCAAATAACAAGCCATGGGTTACCCCTGAGCTAAAGGCGTTATTAAACGAAAAAAAGAGGGGCCTTCTTTGTGGGTGATAGAGAGGAGCTGAAGCGGGTACAGAAATTATTAAAAGTTAAAATTAAGGAGGGGAAGGAGGGTTATCAATTAAAAATGGAACAAAAGTTACAACAGAAGAATATGAGAGAGGTATTGTCACAAACAAGACGTAAACTAAAGGTGAGTGAATGACAGTGAGGTTTATTGACTGATCAGAAGACTGGAGAGTGCAGAGAATAACGTGGGAGAGTATCTTGGTTTGAGATAATGTCCAAAGGCCTTGACAGGAGGTTAACAGCTTTTCTCTGTATACAGGATCGGAGAACTGGAACTAGGAGACTTGGGAGTTCGTCTTGGAGAGAAGTTGAATAAACTGGGGAGAAACTCAGCACATCAACAGGTAAGTAGAAGCAGGTAGGTAATTGAGTCAGGTTACTTTTCAGCATGTGAACCATAGACCGGACGATGAATATCAGAGAGCGTGTGTATTTATGGAAGTGCTGATGAGGGTTGACAGGTGCGGGTGATTAGAAATCAGGTGACTGTGATCTGGTGATTACCGTGGGCAGCGGTGACTGTGACTCTGACACTACCCCCCCTCCAGGGGCGGCTCCTGATGCCCTTATACGGCGACGGGGGCGACCTCGGCCTCTGGGTGCGGGACGATCAGGATGGTTCCGATGGAAATCTTGTAGTAACATGGGATCAAGGATATCCTCCCGGGCCACCCAGGATCTCTCCTCTGGTCCGTAGCCCTCCCAGTCTACGAGGTATTCTAGCCGGCCACCCCGTCGCCGTGAATCCAAGATGTCATGGACCTGGTAGATTGAGGGTTGTTCCATGATTCCTGGAGGAGGCTCGTCCGGCTCGTGCTGATCTGGAGTGACAGAGGAACAGGGTTTAAGCAGGGAAACGTGGAAAGTGGGGTGAATGCGATACCTGGGGGGTAGTTGGAGCTGGTACGGGACTTCATTTATCTGCCTCTTGATCTTGAATGGACCAATGTAGCGGGGACTCGGCTTCTTACAGGGCAGGCGGAGTCGCAGATCACGGGTGGATATCCATACTCCGTCTCCTGGGTGGTAACTGGGGTTGGGAGCACGCCGGTTGTCCGCAAATGCCTTGTGTCTCCGCACTGCCCGTTGTAGGTGGATGTGAGCCGAGTCCCACACTCTCTCGCTCACTCGGAACCAGTGGTCTACAGCTGGAACCTCCGAGGGCTCTCCTGTCCACGGGAAGAGTGGTGGTTGGTAGCAGAGTATGCACTGGAATGGTGTTAGACCTGTGGTCTTCTGACGGAGGGAGTTTTGTGCATATTCGGCCCACGGGAGGAAACGGCTCCAGCTGTATTGGTCTTCCTGGCAGTATGCCCGGAGGTACCGTCCGAGTTCTTGAATCTTCCGCTCAGTCTGGCCATTGGTTTGTGGATGATAACCGGAAGAAAGGCTGACTGTGACTCCAAGCAGGCGGAAGAAAGCTTTCCAAACGTGAGAGATGAATTGTGGACAATATCCTCAGGAACTCCAAAGTTTCTGAATACGTTGTGAAACAGATGTTCTGCAGTTTCTAGAGTGGTTGGCAATCCATGGAGAGGAATTAATTTGCATGCTTTAGAAAAGCGGTCTACTGCCACCAGGATGCAGGTGCTTCCTTCAGATTCTGGGAGATCGGTTACAAAATCAATCCCAATGTGCGACCAGGGTCTACGTGGAATGGGGAGAGGCACGAGCTTGCCCACCGGTAACTGACGACGAATGGAAGTGGCGCAGACTGAGCAACTACGGACGTACCTGGTGACATCACGGGACATACTGAGCCACCAGTACCGAGCTTGGAGGAGCGAGAGGGTCCATTGGCTGCCTGGATGTCCAAAGCCCGGTACCGTGTGAACTGAGCCCAGAAGGGATTGCCGCAGGGAGGATGGGACGTAAATCTTCCCTTTTGGGCCTCCCGGCGGAGCAGGTTCTGTGAGGGTGGCGGCTCGGATGTCTTTATACAGATTCCAGATGATAAGGTTGACTATGAGGGCTGGAGGGAGTATGGGTTCCGGGTCTGTGGGAGAGTCAGGCGAGTGGAGATGGGACAAGGCGTCCGCCTTGCAGTTGCGGTTTCCGGGACGGTAAGTGATGGTGAAATTGAACCTGGTGAAGAACAGGGCCCAGTGGGCTTGTCTGGGGTTAAGTCTCTTGGCTTCTCTGAGGTATTGGAGATTCTTATGGTCTGTGATAACCGTGAATGGATGGTTGGCTCCCTCCAGCCAATGCTGCCACTCCTCCAGGGCCAGTTTGATGGCTAATAACTCCATGTTGCCGATGTCGTAATTCTGCTTCGCTGGGGTCAGTTTCTTGGAGTAATAAGCGCAAGGCTGGAGGCGAGGAGGCTCACCATACTGCTGGAACAGCACGGCCCCGACCCCTGTGGTGGAGGCATCGACTTCCACCACGAATGGTACCTGGGGGTCTGGATAACGAAGGATGGGGGCCGTGCTGAACGCGGTCTTGAGGTGCTGGAACGCTTCATGGGCACTGGAATCGAAGGACAGGGACTTGGGCTTTCCTCGGAGCAGGGTGGTGAGTGGGGCTGTGAGCAAACTGAAATTCTTGATGAACCGGCGATAGAAATTGGCAAAACCCAGAAACCTCTGGAGTTCCTTGACTGACTGAGGAGTGGGCCAGTCGGTGACGGCAGTCACTTTCCCCTGGTCCATCTGGATACCATCCTCTCCTATGATGTACCCGAGGAACTGCACCATGGGGCGATGGAACTCACACTTCGAGCTTTAGGTACAGATGGTGTTGTCTGAGCTTCTGGAGGACCTGCGCAACGTGGTGGCGATGGTCGGCCAGGTTCCGGGAATAGATCAGGATATCATCTATGTGGACTATGACGAACCGATGGAGGAATTCCCAGAACACCTCGTTCATGAATTCTTGAAACACAGAAGGGGCGTTGGCAAGGCCATACGGCATTACGAGATATTCGTAGTGGCCTGAGGGAGTAATGAATGCCGTCTTCCACTCGTCACCCTCCCGGATGCAAACAAGGTTGTACGCGCTGCGCAGGTCCGGCTTCGAGAAGATGCAGGCCCAACGGAGTTCCTCGAGAGCGGCCGGGACCAGGGGAAGTGGATATGGGAGTTTCACTGTTTGGGCATTCAGTGCTCGATAATCGATACATGGCCTCAAGCCCCCGTCCTTCTTACCCACAAAAAAGAAACGATGCCGCTGGAGAACTGGATGGCCGGATATACCCCCGTTTAAGAGCCTCCTTAATATATTCCTCCATGGCCTTGCGCTCCATGATGGACAGTGGATATACTCTACCCTTGGGAAGTTTAAAATCCAGGCAGCAGATCAATAGCACAGTCTCATGGCCGATGAGGTGGTAACTGCGTGGCTGCCTGTTTGCTGAAGACATCCTGGAACGCCCGGTAATCAGATGGGATCGTGGGAGTCTCATCCGACTCTGGGCTTTCAACCAACGTGGAGGCTACCTGAGCTGTGGGGTTCTTAGGAGGCGGTCGTGGACTTCCCTTGAGACAGTTTTGTAGACATCATTCACGCCATCGGATTACCTCACTGGTCTCCCATCTGATTTCTGGTGAATGGATAATAAGCCAGGGGCGCCCCAGGATGATATCCACAGTTGAACCCTCCAGTACCAGAAATTTGATCTCCTCCTCGTGCAGATTTCCGATCCTCAGCTTCATTGAAGGAGCTTCAAATCTGACACGCCCACGTCCTAGCGGCTTTCCGTTGATGGTTTCAACTCGGAGTTCCCGGCACGCCGCTGAAGGGATAGACATAGACGAGTTGCGAGGTCTTGTGAAATGAAGTTGCCCGTGGAACCCGAGTCGACCAAGGCAGAGGCTGAAACGGATTGGGCTGGAGTGAATAGTTGCACCGTGATCATAGCTAACTTGGAAATGACAGGATCTACTTGAAGGGTACTCACCACTGGACGTGGGGGTTGAATGGGGCAGGATCTGATGAAATGATCTGTCGAAGCACAGTAGAGACAGAGGCCTGATGTCATTCGGCAAACTCTCTCCTTATTGGTGAGACGAGCTGAGTCTACTTGCATGGGCTCTGGTACTGGAGGGCTGGTGGCGGGTGAGACTGGCTGGTGTGCGGCCTCGGAAGTGTTTAGCAGGCTGATAAACATTGGGAGATTCTACTGGCTGTCTGCATGAAACCTAATCCCAGCGAATCATCATATGGCCATCTGCGTACGAATGGTGGTTTCCAGGCCTTGACGAAACGCGATGATGAGCGCAGCCTCGTTCCATCCGCTAGAAGCCGCCAGCGTGTGGAACTGCAGTGTGTACTCGTGGGTAGCGGAAGTACCTTGACGCAGGCGTAGAAGCTGATCCGACAAAGAGAGCGCTCCAGAGGAAGATCCAAACACTTCTTTGAAGTGATAAGTAAAGGCTTCGTAGGAATTGATTATGGCAGTATTGGCATCCCATATGGCTCTGGCCCATATTAGCGCTCTTCCGGTGAGAAGGGAAATTAGAAAGGCTACATTGGAGCGCTCGGTGGGGAATTTTTGAGGTTGCATCTCTAGATATAAAGCCATTTGAAGGAGGAAGCTGCCACACTCAACCGAATCACCCGCATAGGCAGCTGGCAACGCCATGGGACTGGCAGAGGCAAATTGGGGAGGTGGTGTCGGCAGAAGCGAAGCCCGCAGAGTGTTGACCAGCTCCTCCAAAATCTCTGATGGTGATGAAGGCCGGGGATCCATGGGTGTTACGGTGTTGGTCCAGTCTTCTGTCACAAACAAGACGTAAACCAAAGGTGAGTGAATGACAGGTTTATTGACTGATCAGAAGACTGGAGAGTGCAGAGAATAATGCGGGAGAGTATCTTGGTGTGAGATAATGTCCAAAGGCCTTGACGGGAGGTTAACAGCTTTTTTCTGTATACAGGATCGTCGGAGAACTGGAACCAGGAGACTTGGGAGTTCGTCTTGGAGAGAAGTTGAATAAACTGGGGAGAAACTCAGCACATCAACAGGTAAGTAGAAGCAGGTAGGTAATTGAGTCAGGTTACTTTTCAGCATGTGAACCATAGACCGGACAATGAATGTCAGAGAGCGTGTGTATTTATGGAAGTGCTGATGAGGGTTGACAGGTGCGGGTGATTAGAAATCAGGTGATTGTGATCTGGTGATTGCCGTGGGCGGCGGTGACTGTGACTCTCTGACAGGTATGGAGTGATTTAAACAGGATGTCTGGTAATGGAAATAGAGTACAGGGATATATTGCCTTTGGTGAACAGACGTGGGTGAATGAAATTAATATATTTGATGGAGGATCTAGTGATTTAAACTTTTCCTGTCCAGATGGTATATGGCAGAGTTCATATTTACATCCTTCTTCAGTGTTATGATCATCTTATTTTCCCACTTGTGAGTCTGTTCCTAAGTTTGCTGTATCAATGGAACAAGTGAGAAGTGGGTTAAGGAGAATTAAAAAGAAGAACTCTGCAGGCCCTGTGCTGATCAAATCTGTTGGGTAATTCATTATATTTTTAATTTGAGTTTGCGCTTAGAAAGGGTACCTGTTTTATGGAAGACATCATGTGTAGTACCAGTCCCTAAGAAAGCTAATCCCACTGAGTTCTCACATTATAGTCCAATATCTTTAACGGCTCAGTTGATGAAGGTTTTTGAGAGGTTGCTCTTAAATTATATTAAACAGTTATTGTGTGCTGCTGAGGATAAACTGCAGTTCGCTTACAAAACTGGTGTTGGGGTTGATGATGCAATTATTTATCTTTCATATAAATCTCTAAGTCATTTAGAGACTTCAGGTAACACCGTTAGAATCACATTTTTTGACTTTTCTAGTGCATTCAACACTATCCAGCCTACATTACTCAAGAATAAGTTAGAAAATGCTGGATTACACCAGAGTATGGTCAGTTGGTTAATGGACTACCTCTCAAATAGACCACAGTATGTAAGGATGCATAACTGCGTGTCCCAAGTAGTTACGTGTAACACTGGTGGTCCTCAAGGAATGGTTTTAGCTCCATTTTTATTTACTTTTTATACATCAGATTTTCAGTACAACTCCAAAAACTGTCATCTTCAGAAATTTTCTCATGATTCTGCAATTGTTGGCTGTATAAAGGATCGTGATGAGAGTGAATATAGGGAGGTTTTAAAGAGTTTTGTGGACTGGTGTGAAACAAATTGTCTTAAGCTTAATGCTAGTAAGACCAAGGAAATTGTGGTTGATTTTAGTAGATATCCTCATAGTGGTGCCAGTGAATATACAAGAGTCAGAAATTGAGATTGTCACATTCATTTATTAAGGCGACTGATATCCTTTGGTATGTCTGGTACTGTTGAAGACGTTTTATGATTCTGTGGTATCATCTGTGATCTTGTATGCTGTCACCTGCTGGGGAGGGGGACTGTTGGAGAAGGAGAAAAACTAACTCAATAAGCTGATAAAAAAGACAGGTTCTGTGGTGGGTTGTCTGTTTCCCACTATTGATGTGATAGCACAGGATAGAATGACTGATAAACTGGTCAGTACAATGAATCAAGATTGTCGTCATCTTTATGAAACAGTTCAAGCCTGTGTGAGTACTTTTAGCTCAAGATTAATTCAGCCCCGGTGTTATAAGGAACGATATAAAAAGTCATTTTTACCAACAGCCATTAGATTATATAATCAATGTCATATTAGATGACTGATGTAGAATTTTAAATTGTATTTTGTATAACATGGTGTAGAGTGTACTGTGATGCTTGAAACAAGGAGGGCTGTATGAAATACAGTATTGTGCAGTATTTAAAAAAAAAAACATTATATCTATTTATTGTGTGGTGAGCTTGCTGTGACGTGAATTTCCCTTTTGTATTAATAAAGTCAATCAAATCAAAGTTGCCACCTTTCAGATCCAGCATCCTGATTGGCTGATGCTGTCAGAGGGGACAAGGTGGCCTCTCTCTGGCATGAGATCTATTTGCATAGCTTAATTAAAGTCCACATTTGGAACAATGTCTTTAAAGTGTTTCCTACGAGCACCTCCCCACGAGAAAGTAAACCCTTGTCAATTATGCCCTTCCAGACTGTCTACGAAGCAAAGCGAAGTAGCAATTCTGCCAACAATACCAAGCCAAGGGCCACTGACCTATATATATATATATATATATATATATATATATATATATATATATTAGGGGTGTAACGATACACGAATCGCAGTTGAACGATTCACGGGCATTTTCCAAATGGAAGTGATCATCCCTATCCCCTTGGAGTGGGGACTTGGGAGTGAGCAGGGCACGTGCGTGTCATTATGTAGTCGTTTGGAATGCACTTGGTGAAGGGAGCGTAATTTCCTCATTATCTTCAGCTGGGATGTTCCCGTGACAACGCAGCACGGTGTGCGTCAGCAGATGTCGCTGTTTAAATGTCAATAGTCTTTTTATTGTTGTTAGCATAACTGTTGCAAATAAACATACATTTTATATTTTTAAAAGTTTTTAAAATATGCTATATAATATATAAAAAATAATATATATTAAACTTTTTAAATTATGAAATGTATTTTTTTTTTTATGCGGTTGTCCGCCAGCGAATCTGCTGACGCACACCGTGCTGCGTTGTCACGGGAACATCCCAGCTGAAGAGAATGAGGAAATTACGCTCCCTTCACCAAGTGCATTCCAAACGACTACATAATGACACGCATGTGCCCTGCTCACTCCCAAGTCCCCACTCCAAGGGGATAGGGATGATCACTTCCATTTGGAAAATGCCCGTGAATCGTTCAACCGCGATTCGTGTATCGTTACACCCCTAATATATATATATATATATTCCTCATCACCGCCGCTGTTCAAATACCGAGCGCGCCTCTCCTCGAGAGACTGGTCTCTTTCACCGTGGATGCACACTGGTGTCCTCGTGGGTCCAGGAAGGGAGCGTGGAAGGACTTCCGTTCCGCCAGAGACGTGAGCTGCCGGACCCGCAGTCCGGACGAAACCGCACCCGTGTTACGGCCGTCGGGCTAGGATGCCGGCCCGACCAAGTCCCGTCGTGATGCCATGGGCCAAGAGGTGGACGAAGTCGCTGGAGAAGCCACCGTCCCTCGCGCCCTGGACCTTAGAGGGGAGCGCGTGCGGCCACCGGACTCCACCCCTTACCTGGACCCTCCCTTCCAGAACACTGTTCCTGCTCATCTTCAGACTGGATCTCTTCTCTCCACTTTCCCTAATTACAGATTGAATCATTAGATCTGATAGCATTAATATTTTTACACTTAGATTTTGTGGAGGGATCAAACTGTGTGTCCCAACCAAATGTGATGCGACGCGATAAAAAGTATCTTTTCCATGTAATTTTTGTCCTAACCACCCGCGATAGCTAACAATAGCTGACAATAGCTAAGCGATGAATTCTATTTTAGAAATGGTTTTTATTTTCTGCGACGTCACGGCAGGAATAACATACATAATATGACAGTGATAATCTCAGGTAATGATTATGTGCTTTATTCAATGTGAAAAGTGTCTAATGTGAGTTTGAATATTATTTTGCGTGAGGTTTATAGCCATAGTGAAAGCAACAATATATATTTTACCTCAGATCTTGAAAATAAATTAAAGCAAACTTAGGCTACGTTAAAACTGTGAACTCTGCGGACCAACATCCATAACAAAGATGGTATCACTCACTCACTCACTTATTCAAAACTGTTCAGTCCATTTACATTTGAATAATCTATTCCGTGTCCACTTTTCTTTACTTCACACTTGCCATGTTTTTGCTGTCACATAGTAGGCTATCTACACTTGACGCGACAAAGCATTGCAAATCATTTGAACTTTGTGTCAGTACGTCATAAATAGAACGAGACATTGTCGGGGATTTGTCACCCGCGAGTACCCAACGGGTGAACCGCAAAAATTGACATAACGGGGGGAATAATATTGATGTGTCGGGTGCGGGTCGGACTGGTGACAGGCACGGGCAGGTTGCGGGTACAATTATAACCAAGACTATTTCGACTTAATCCAGTACACGCTGATAGACAGCTCCTTTCAAATTGTCCCGTGCTTGTGTTCGCGCGCTCTGTCTGAAGTCCGGGCTTCTACAGCGGGATTTTCAAACACTGAGCACTGTAGCCAATCGACAGCTGTATTGACATTGATTGACAGCTGTTGGTCTAGTGATTATATTAAAGGGAGTGCTCTTTCCTCGCTTTTCTGTAGTTAATCTATTCACAGTTTGAATAAAAGCTTTAGTCCGCCATAGTCCGCAATAGTTTTGTATTGTTTACACATTGAATGGTGCTTTCTCTCTCTCTGTTAAATTGTTGGGCTGCGTGTGTTAAATGTTATTATTAAATGTATTATTATTTATTATTAAAATATTAACACATTAACTCAGAATTACTTTGAGACAACGGGTCTTCGCCCAACCCAAAAAAGTTGACAAAAAATATAAAAATTCCCCCAAAACAAAATGAAGGCAATACTTGCAGAGATGTTAAGTGAAAAAAATGACGATTTATTTACAGTGCTCGAGAGGTGAAACAATCCCAGTAGAAAAATGACCAAAGCTATATACAAAGTAACAAAGAAAACATTGTACAAAAGAACAAAACAAACGGATAAATATGTGTATATATACACACGCAAACTTTGTTGAAAATTTCTCACGACAACACAGTTGCACGCTCGCTCGCCAGGTAAACTGACAACCAACACTGGTTTGGGGCTCGCTTTTATAGCCCAAGCCCCTTGAATTAAACCAGGTCGAGGTAAGTATAAAAAAGGTAAGTATGTACATATTTACAATAACACACAAATATACATAACTATAACATCCACTGCATGTTTACATGTTTTCAGATTTTAAATAAAAGAATATATACAAAAATAACAGAAATAAACAGATTGCAACAACAACGCAACATTTCTTACTTCCCCTTTAAGACAAACAATGGACGAGTCGGCTTCCGGTTGCTTCACACCAGCGCCACAAACTCTGGCACTATATAGCCAGGCCACTGGGTGGCGCTCAGGTTAGCCGGCCGATAGAAGGAGAGCAACGCGAAAGGCCGACTACACAGACACAAACAAACACTGAACACAGGTAAGTGTTTACAACACAAAATAAAAGCAAAAGAAAACAAAGAATAACTTCAAAATATACATATGTGTATTTGTGTGTGTGTGTGTGTGATGTGTGATTATGCGCAGCGTGGATCACTGTGGGGGATGGAGATGGAGTGGATATGTTTGCGTGTATGTGAAACCAGTATGCTAATGGCGTGCGTGTGCACCCACATTGCCTCAGCAGGGAATTACAGAGGAGGAGTGAGGTAAGATGCAGTGTGTATGTGCTGCGCTAACCGACAGGGACAGGTCACTTTGTCACATCACCTCCCCCCTCTCCAGGCCGCGAACTGACCGGGTACCGAGACAGGTAGTCAGCTATCTTGTTCTGGGGGCCAGGTCGATGTCGAACTTTGAATTGGTATGGTTGCAGGGAGAGATACCATCTGGTCACATGAGAGTTGTGATCCTTCATTGTGTGGATCCATGTCAAGGCTCTGTGATCTGTTTCAAGGATAAACTCCCTTCCCAACAAGTAGTACCTGAGGCTCTCCAATGCCCACTTGATCGCCAGGCCTTCCTTCTCCACTGTGGAGTATCGAGTCTCTCTTGGCAGCAACTTCCTGCTCAGGTAAGCAATGGGCCTTTCTTCACCCGCATCTCCCTGTACCAGGACTGCTCCAATCCCCATAGCAGAAGTGTCCACCTGCACAACAAACTCCTTAGTGAAGACTGGACTCTTGAGGACTGGGCATGAACACATCTGTTTCTTTAAGATGTTAAAGGCTGAATCACACTCATCAGTCCAGGTAATGGGGTTCATCACACTTTTGCAGAGCACGTTGGTTAGTGGGACAGCAGTAGTGGAGAAGTTGGGAAGGAAGCGTCGATACCATCCCACCAGCCCCAGGAAAGACCGGACCTCTTTCTTAGTTCTCGGTCTTGGACTGCGTCGAACAGCTTCTACCTTGTCCACTTGAGGTCTCAGCTCCCCATTTCCTAGGTGGTATCCAAGGTAGTTAGTCTCTGACTTTGCCCACTCACATTTAGCCACGTTTAAGGTCAGGCCAGCCTCTTGGATCTTGCTCAGGGTCTTTTCAAGGTGCAGAAGATGGTCTTCCCAAGTCATACTGTATATGACGACGTCATCCAGATAAGCAGCTGACCATTCTTCACAGCCTCTGAGGACTTGGCCCATCAGACGTTGAAACGTTGCGGGTGCCCCATGCAACCGAATGTTAAGACAGTAAAATGGAATAGCCCCAGCGGGGTCCGGACCACCGTGTAGGGTCTTGACGCCTCCTCCAGGGGAACTTGCCAATACCCTTTGCAAAGATCCAAGGTGGTGATGTATTTGGCTTGGCCAATCCTCTCCAGAAGATCATCAATGCGTGGCATAAGGTAAGCATCAAATCATGACTGGGCATTCAGTTTCCGAAAGTCAATGCAGATGCGCAAGGTGTTATCTTTCTTCGGGACGATAAAAATTGGGCTACTCCACTCACTCTTGGAGGGTTCAATAACTCCCAACTCCAGCATCATCTCGATCTCTGCCTTCAGGGGTGCCACCAGCCTCTCAGGTACTCTGTACGACCGCTGTCGGGAAGGTTTTGGATCAAGAAGGTGGATTTGATGTTGTACCAGGTTGGTCCGCCCAGGCCTCTGACGAAACAACGAAGGGTCCAGAAGGTGGTGCAGCTCAGCTTGTTTGAACTCTTCCAGATGAAGCAGATCAACACCTGCTGGCTGTGCTGTCTCTCTCACCGTCGGCTCTGGTTGTTCGTCCTCCTGATCCCCTTCCACTTCCCGAATTAGCAGTGATGTTTCAGGTTTGCTGGGTGGCTCTTTCCACTCCTTCAGCAGATTAATGTGGTAAGTCTGTGTTGCCTTGCCTTTGTCAGGGTGATGAATTTCGTATGTCACTGGTCCCATCTTGCGAACAACCTTGTAGGGTCCTTGCCATTTCATCAACAGTTTGTTCGTTGAGGTAGGAAGCAGTAACAGTACCTTTTTTCCAGGCTCCAGCTCTCGGGTTCTGGCGTGCTGGTCATACCATTTCTTTTGAGCTTTTTGGGCCTGTCGGAGGTTTTCTTGGGCCATCTCCTTGTAGCGCTCCAGGTGGTCTCTCATTTCAAGGACGTACTGGACAATGCCCTTCTCAGACTTCGCTGTCTCATCCGACGAAGTGGCCTCCCAGCTCTTCCGCAGGAGATCCAGCAGCCCTTGGACCCGCCATCCATACAGGAGCTCAAATGGAGAAAAGCCTGTTGATGCTTGTGGTACCTCCCTGTAGGCGAACAGCAAGAATGGTAGCCACTTGTCCCAGTCCCTTCCAGTGTCAGAGACGAACTTGCGGAGCATGTTCTTGAGCGTCTGGTTAAAACGCTCCACCAGTCCATCAGTCTGGGGATGGTATGGGCTGGTCTTGATCGCGGTGATGCCTAGCTGTTGATGCAGTAGCTTCATCAGCCGTGACGTGAAATTGGTCCCTTGGTCTGTGAGGATTTCATCTTGTATCCCCACTCTGGAGAACAGCTGGATGAGGGCATTGATGATCTTGGGCGTAGTGATGGAACGAAGAGGGAAAGCCTCAGGATACCTTGTCGCATAATTGCTGATGACCAGGATATATTGGTGGCCTGCACTGCTCCGTTCCAGAGGTCCCACAATGTCCATGGCGATACGCTGAAAAGGGACAAATATCACAGGAAGAGGTAGTAAAGGTGCCCTATCCTGTCGGCGCACAGCACTGGTTTTTTGGTATGTGGGGCAAGTGGTGCAGTAAGTCTGTACATCAGTGTACATGGAGGGCCAAGCAAATCGTGAGATTATGCAAGTGTATGTTTACTGGAGTGCCATATGCCCTGCCCATGGAATACTGTGTGCTAAGTGTAAAACAATGGGACGACAACATGTAGGGACAACCAAATGGGTGAATTCAGGGGTTTGCATGTACAATGCATCATTTATGATAACATATTTTTCCCCACACGTCAGCTGGTTTTCCCTCAAACACTTTAGCAAACAAACAGTGGTTTCAATGACTCCTCAGCTTTTTGCAGTTCTGCTGTTTTCTGGGACTTTCCAGCCATAAACTTCGAGACCCTCAGTTTGGATCTCAGGGGCTGGGGTACCAAGACCTTTATCTAGTCGTCGTTGACGACGTGTCTTTCTGGGGCCCTTAGTCCCACCTTGCAACAGACTATGGTGTAAGTCTGGCAATGGCTGCAGACCTGCTTTTACCTGGGCTTGTGTTACAACAGGACAAGCAACATCAGCATGGCCAGAAGTGGTTACAAAGTTTTCTGGTAGAATGCAAAAGTTCAGTAAGTACTGGTAAGTCTCTTCCCAAAATCATGTCAGCAGGTAAATCATCAACAACAGCCACATTCAACAAATACATTTGGTCTTGTACACACACATTAACTTCAGTTTGAGGGTACTGCTTCACATCCCCATGAACACATTGTACATCGACCAGATTAGCAAATGGAACATGTGACATGTGACTTCTTTTGAGCAAAGATAAAGAGCTACCAGTGTCCAACAGAGCATTCAAACATTGTCCATTTACAGTCACTTGAACATATTGTGTCTTGCGTGTATTGTTTATATCAATGTCCTCCTCTCTTGGGACATAGCAAAACCCAGTCAGTTTAGATTTACGAACCAGACACACTGTTGCCTTGTGACCCGGTTGTTGGCAGTAATAACAAACAAGTCTTTTCTCTGGAGCTACTTTCTGTGCATGAGCAACTTTTGAGTCAACATGAGGTTCATCAGAGCCACTGGTAAAACTTTTAAAGTTACCTTTCGTGGGTTGAGAGCGCTGACTACCACGGTGAGCGTTGATGTACTGCTGAGCCAGTTTAGCAGCATCAAGTCCAGTTGTTGGCTCATGTTCCTTCACCCACACTCGGATCTCGTAGGGAAGAACACGGAGTAACTGTTCCAGGATGATTGTCTGACCGATCTGCTCCTTTGTATGTCGCTCAGGCTTCACCCAACGACGGTACAAGTTCCGCAGCCGATTATAAGTTTCAGTTGGTGACTCTCCGGCTGGAATAGAACCTGCACGGAACCGCTGACGGTAGGTCTCTGGAGAGATGTTGAACTTTTCCAAGAGCGCCTCCTTCAGGTCAGCGTAGATCTCTGCTCTGTCCTCATCCATAGCTAAGTATGCCTCCAGCGCCTGCCCGGTTAACAGTGGAACAAGATGATAACTCCACTCGTCTTCTGGCCACCTCCAGGTTCTAGCCAGACGTTCGAAGCGACGCAAGAAGTTCTCTATGTACTCCCCCTGCTGGAAGACTGGCAACTTCATCTCTGTTCATAGCGTCAGCTGGCTGCTGGACCTCATGTTGGTTGGTGAGTCTCGGTCTCTCTGGTAAGCTGTACTTCTGCACTGAGCTGGCGTTGGGAGCTCCATCCGTAGGCTCTCAACATCACTTGACCTCTCAGCTGGACGGACAGCTTGCAGAATCGACTCCTGTAGACTCTGTAGCTCCAGAAGATAACGCTGCTCTCTCTGCTCTTGAGCGCTCAGGAAATCACGCATCACAGCATACATCCCACCTCCAGATGATGCAGCAGGAGAGACGGGTCTGACTTGAGGTGACGTGGACTTGGGACGAACGGATGGGGAATCCCCCTCTCTCTCATCCTCTGTAGAGTCGACAGAGTCCCAGGCCACATCCTTCTCAGCCACAGCTTTGGACTGGGAGCGAAGCCCCACCCTAGGCTTCCTGCCTCTCGTCACAGTCTTGCAAGTAGCCATCCCACTTCTGACACCAAATGTGAGACAACGGGTCTGTGGTCACAGGTAAGTGTTTACAACACAAAATAAAAGCAAAAGAAAACAAAGAATAACTTCAAAATATGCATATGTGTATTTGTGTGTGTGTGTGTGTGTGTGTGTGTGTGTGTGTGTGTGGTTATGCGCAGCGTGGATCACTGTGGGGGATGGAGATGGAGTGGATATGTTTGCGTGTATTTGAAACCAGTATGCTAATGGCGTGCATGTGCACCCACATCGCCTCAGCAGGGAATTACAGAGGAGGAGTGAGGTAAGATGCAGTGTGTATGTGCTGCGCTAACCGACAGGGACAGGTCACTTTGTCACAGACTTGCTAATTTCTTGTTACATTAAAAATAAAATAAAGGTGTTTTGTCTGCCTTATGTAGATTTAATGAGGGTGCAGTTCGGGTTGCGGTTTTTATGTCAAACGGGTCGGGTCGGGTTCGGAATTAAATTAGTGTTGCTGTCGGATAACGGGTTGGGTATTCGGTTAACTACTGCGGGTGCGGGGCGGGTGCGGGTTTATCAAACAGGACCCGTGCAGGACTCTGCCTTGTTGTATCGCCCACAGCATTCATTAAGTATATACAGTTCTGTAAATTTATATGAGGAAGGTTTAGTCAATTGTGTGTCCTTTTAGTGTGAATGCATGTGAAAATGTAGTTTTCCTTTGTGGCTTTGGCCACATGGCAAAACTGTGAGAGGGATTTATGATCGTTCACACTTAGATAAGAGTAAGAGAGAACAAAGCAGTTCCTGGGTGGGGGTTACAGTATGATAATATTAACCCCCCTTTCCACAAGGTAAAACCGTTTTGGTCAGTCTGAAGTAGTGAGTGATTGTTCACACTTAGGTCTCAAGAATGAAGAACTGTGATCAGTGAAAGACCACATGGTGACTGGATCAGTCTTTAATCCATGAAATGCTGATGTCTTTATCCTTAACCCATTTAATCCCACCTGTCACAATAGTGACCGTAAAAAAGGTTTTCATTTATAAAGCTCTAAAAACCTTACTGACTGGTGTTTTAGTGCACTTCCTGCAAATATGGAAAAAATAAAGGGTCTCAATTAAATATGTGCAGTTTCACATGATTAGTGCAAATTGTCACATGACCAGAGCAGTTTATTTCCTGTTTGCACCTTGAGAAGACTGCATCAAAGCTCCAAAACAAAAGACTAGCAAAGTATGTTAACATAAAAATATGACAAAGATTTTTGGTACACATTATCTTTAGGGTGTCTAGTATTAATATATGCATTCACATATATTTAGTTTTGTTAAATGTGGTCATAGAGTGAGTTAACATGTTGATGGTCACAACAGTGACCGGTGGTATAACAGTGAACTTAGGTATTCAATACAAATTCAATTGCAGTTGCTAGTGAAAATTACAATAAAATGTTGTAATGACAAAATATTTCACTAAATTAATAATTCAGATGTTACAAACAATTTACAATAATTATGTTGTAATACTCGTAGCACTGATATGAACATTTGATGTTATATTTGACAAAAAAGTAACAATTTTGAAATGCTGTGATGGTTGAATTTTTTTTGTTTTCATCTCAGTGTTCCTATCAATGTTGCCTAATAGTAACATAATAGTAACCCTAGAATGCGATCAAACAGTTTAAAATAGCTTAGCTGAGATATATAACAATTTTTATGACTGCAGAAATATGTGAATGAATGATGCATTTATATAGCGCTTTATTGTGTATTGCTATACACCCAAAGCACTTTACAATCATGTGGGGGGGGGGGTCTCTCCTCAACCACCACCAGTGTGCAGCATCCACTTGGATGATGCGACGGCAGCCACAGGACAACGGCGCCAGTGCGCTCACCGCACACCAGCTACAGGTGGAGAGGAGAGAGATAAAGCCAATCAAGTGGATGTGATTTCAGTACTCACCATATCCCACCGGTCACAATTGTGACCGAGCATAAAACACAATTTTTCACACACTTTTCCAAACAAATTCAAAAAATAATTATTAATTATTTCAAAGGGTTACTAATGACACATCATTTGGATATTTTCATGTCTGGGAAAAATTTGGAATTAAATGGTTTAAAACAAAACCCAGTCAACAATTTGATCTCACAATGATGTCACCATGAGCTCACATGATTCTCATGATGTGGTCACAATGTTTGGGTCACAGTGAGCTAAAAGTGTAACCACACAGCACACTCGCTGTGTGCTCATACTGTGGTCACAATGTGATGTTACTGCACACTCACTGTGCACTCATACTGTGGTCATTGTAAGGTCACTGCACACTCACTGTGTGCTGATAATGTGAACTTTCCATGTGAGACCACTATCATATCATTGTGTTAAACTCATTCTGTGAGTTTAGTGTGTTAACTGTTATCTAAAAGTTCTCTAATATTGGTCAGTAATATCACAAACATGTATAATTTCATCTTTTATTTCCTTCAAAGTATTTCTACAATTCAGTTTCCTTGTTTATTTTGATTTATTTTCAGTTTGGTGTTGGCATTCGACACAAATATTTCAATTCGACGGATACATTCTGCTTCTGGTGTTGTTTTGGTGACTCCTTTTCGATTCTTAACTTCAATTTCTTTGGGTGCTGGAAAGACTTGACACATCCTGAAACACAGAGAACAATATGTAATTGCAATCAGTTGCTAACAACCTAACAGGTGAAAATGACTATTAGTTCAACAAAATATGAAACAAATCATGCATCCATGCTTCCATAAAACATGCTTGTATAGTCACTGAAATATGAGTTAGTAATATAGTCTAGTAGTGTTTTGATTTGGGAAGTATAACAAATCATAAATAGTGCACTAAAGCCAGGGACACACTTAAAGACTAGCTGAAACATTGTAAGACTGAATTTAACACACTTATGATTTTAAATGCTGATTGTAAACACCAACTGAACGTAACTGGCTCTGACGCGTTTGGGTGTGATCAGTTGTATCAAATTACATTCATAATCAGTTGTAGTGTGTTCCTGGCTGAGCTGGCAAGATGGCTGGTTCACATGTACCTGACTAATACGTGTACCTGACTAATTTGATAACACGGGGCCAGGCCACAGTGCATATTGGCATTATAATATCATATCAGCGTATGTGAATAGCAAATAAAGAAACCACTCACCATTGTTCCAGAACAAAACAGCAATTCCACGGTTGAATGGGGGAACGCTCAGGGGGTTAAATAGGGACTGTGGAGTGCATTGCTGGTTGTTAATAAATGTGTGTTCATCAGAAGAAACTTCCTATTTATGGTCATTTTACATGCAACTTATTAGTGTCCTAAGAATCTTTAGTAGTTTTTGAATTAACCTCAGTCAAATTACCATGTTCAGAGACAAAGAGTCGTAAACTTTCCCTCCAAAATTGAAAGTCACCATTGGCTCTTTGACACCCCAGAGGTGTGACCTCTATATCAGATAAAGCTCTCACATCAGTGACCCGCTTTGGCAGTCTGTGGTTCTTTTTAGATCCTAAGAGGATGAGGAGGATGTGAGCTCCTCAGCAACCCTTAAGTTTTTGCGCCAGGCCTTGCGGCCTTGACTTTCCATTCAACCAAAGATCCTCGGATCTCAGCAGATCTCTTTCTTAGCTCTTTTTCACTTTCTACCTGGGAAGAAACTCCCAAACACCACAGAGCCGGAATAACATCTTTTGGAGTTCATCACCCTTCAAACCCGGAAGAACGTGAAGAATTCCAACACCACCAAACCTTCAAACCATCAGAACTTTCATCCGAGACTGCATCCGGACACTCGCTCAACGAGCAAGGCAATGCAAGCATCGTACATTTAACTAAACGAAACCGAGGTTTAGTATAAGTTATAGACCGCGTTATAAATGGCGCTGATGGTTTTACCCAGGTGGTTAACTGACTCTTTCCATAACTGCATTCTCTGGTTTCTCTAATGGCTTCATTCATCCACTTTAGCTCTCCTTTGTATGTGCGGGTGAGTGTATGTTTATTTGTTTGTTTGTTTAGATTAGTTATGTGTGTTAGCGTTTAGTTAATAAAAGTTGTGTGCACAAATTACATGAGTTTCTGGTTCTGCCTTGCAAATTAATGTCTCTTTACGATTTTAACCCTCACTACATGCTCTAATGCATTAATAGGAAAGTATTTTCTGTGGCCACGGAAATATCCTTTCTTAGAGTTGATATGAACTTACACTGGATGTTTGCTGGACGAACAGATCAATTGATGGCAATTTAATTCTGCTACACAGTTATTAATGTCAGCCGATATAAATAATTGTAATTATTTATATACATTTCCCTTTTGAGCTGATTTGCTACATTAAATTGTGAGAATGGTGGCAATCGTTTAAACATTATTTTCAAGCGGACTCAGTATCAAACTTGTGTGTTTGTCTCATAAATTTTATTAACGTTTTACACATGCAGTTTCTGATAAAATCAGATAGACTATAGCTTGAATGCACCTTACTACAAGCAGTAGAAAGTTTATCAATGCTATAATGCGTGTTTAAATCGTACGATAAGGAACTGGCCTGATATTAGCGAAGAAATCCTAATTTCTGTTATTAGCAGAGCGTAAGCCTTCTCTGATGAATAAATCTCAGATTAGCAGCCCGTATATATGGTAGCAGAATAAAATTATCTGATTTTGGGGCAAAGAAATCCCCATTTCAGCTTTAAATGTGTAAATCTTCTCTGACGAGGAAATCTCAGATTAGCGGCACAAATTAATCTGCATGGTGAAGAAATCCCACTTGCAGTGATATCAAAACTGGGTGACGAAGAAATCTCGTTACGGGATATTTAGTTAAATGGTGATTTGAGCGATGTTCCTCATCTCCCCAAGTTAAGGCCTTCTTGTAACCATCGCGTATCATTGTAGTTATTGAAGTGATGCAATTGAATAGCGAATTAATTATGTAATTCTAGCCTAGCTAACTAGTAATTTTGCCATTGTCTGTGAAGTGAATGTGCTGTTTTGATTTGTGAATGAAGTTGTATGCGACACATCATAACTTACTGTTACGCACCGCGTGAGTTTCCCATGCATGTTTACAGCAGCACAAGTTCTGCTCCACTTGCGCATGTTGTAAGCTTGCATCGGTCTCTTAGCAACATCTGAACCCGGAAGTGGAGAGCAGCCTCCTCCGGTTCAATCTGATAACAGCCCCCATGTCACAGACCCTTGTGTACACAAACAACTGAGCTTAGCCAAATCTAACTTTCTTAGCAGCCGCACAGGCATTTAAATTAAGCCCTTTACTTCAACTGTTAACTGTTAGCATCCGACTAACACTTAAGATACGTGTGAGTGTAAAGTGTAGCCACTCTCTCTCTCTCTCTCTCTCTCTCTCTCTTGGTTTCACTTCCTGTTTGTGCTATCACCTTCTGTTTAGATTCAGGTTGGCCCCTTCTCACATACTTTGGTTCTATTTATGTTATTTTTATTTTGACCTCTCTTTGATTTCATTTCATTCATTTACTTTTTAGCTTGAATGTACAGATTCAAATCTGAGATTTAATTAAATCAATTTATTTATTTATTTATTTTATTCCTTTTAGTTTCTTAAAGCTATTAGGACATTTTCATTTCACCTTTACCTTATTTTAGTTATTTGACCATCACCATCCTCCCTCTCGGTATAGGATTAGAGCAGTTCTAGCAACTGTTGTCCCCTTAATGAGCTGTACAGGTTCTATTACCCTCCATACACCAGGCCCCTGAGCAGACTAGAAACACTTCCTATTGTTTCTGTTTATTTACCTTGAGGTGTTTGATGTGTACCTGCTAGCGTAGCTAACAGTCTCCCTAGGTTTTATGACCCTGCTACATTCCTTTGAACAAGTAATAACTGCTTAGTCATATCTCCTAGCTTAAACTAAATAAGGAAAGCCATTCCTTCTCCCTCTGTCTCTTCCTGATTTTATTTCAGTTTTGTTTGTTTGATACCTTCATAGTGACTGTTGCGGTGGCGGTAATGCACCAAAAAGTTGTTTGCCAACCGCCAATAAACCTTAATAGAAGAAGAAGACATCAAGAAGATCGAGGCAGACGGACTGCACGCTGTTAAAACTTCACCGAGGTATGTCACACCGTGTTATCACACTGTTCTACTAACAAATTAATTTCTTATTATGTTGTGTACACGATAACTTAAAGGTTTGGTGTTTTTATTGCTCCTTAGATCGGTGTTGGACCGGCGAACACTTAGGCCTATTATCAGAGGACTTGCTAACATGAAGAAAACGGTCCAGAGGTCTGTAATTATACGTAATTAACAATTTTAACTTAATTACTTAATTTAAACTATAGTAATTTTGACTGCTTCCATTAAAATTTAATGTTTAAGATTGCTGCCTGTCATGGTGGGCTAGCAGTGTTAATGTTTAAGTACTAACCCTCAAGGCTGCATGCATTTATTTGATCAAAAATAAAATTAAAAAAGTAATATTGTGAAATATCATTTGAATATATTTTAAAATGTAATTTATTCCTGTGAATTTTCAGCATCATTACTGCAGTCTTCAGTGCACGATCGTTCAGAAATCATTCTAACATGCTGATTTAGTGCTGGATTTATATTGGTGCTCAGTTATCAGTAATGATTCTTATTATTATTATTAGATGTAAAAAAAAAAATAAATAAAAGTTTTTGCTGCTTAACATTTTCTGGAAACATTTTTATGATTCTTTGATGAATAGACAGTTCAAAAGAACATCATTTATTTGAAATATATATTTTTGCTTCATTATAAATTTTTTTACTTTTATCAATTTAATGCCTATTTGCTAAATAAAAACAGTCATTTCTATTAAATAACACACACCAAACATGTGAATGGTTGTATATCATGGTTTCTGCATATATTAAGGAGCATAACTGTTTTTCCAACATGATCTCACAGAATTCCGTGTAATGTTCACAGACTTAATTAACCTCCGAATCTGTGGTGGCATCACGGAATCGCCGAAAATTCCGTGATGGGCTCACAGAAAAAAATCCGTGATGGGCTCACAGAAGTGATACCAATGTAAGTCAGTGACAGGCATCAGCCGTGCTCCACTCACGGATCCACTGGTTCAACACTTTCAATATGCCGACGCGATAATTTATCGTCACCATAATTGTTCAGAACTGGGTAGGTTTAGGGTAAGGGTGGGGTCAGATACTCCAGTGAAAGTATAACTGCATCGGAGTCACTCTTTTTACGTGGTCCGATGCAGCTCTGGTGTTGAACCAGTGAATCCGTGCATGGACCACGGCTGATGCCTTCTGTGAGCCCATCACGGAATTTTCGGCGATTCCGTGATGCCACCACAGATTCGGAGGTTAATTAAGTCCGTGAACATTACACGGAATTCTGTGAGATCAGGTTGGTTTTTCAACTGATAATAATCAGAAATGTTTCTTGAGCAGCAAATAATAATATTAGAATGATTTCTGAAGGATCATGTGACACTGAAGACGAGTAATGATGCTGAAAATACAGCTTTGATCACAGGAATAAATTACGTTTTACAATATATTCATAAAAAACATTTTAACTGATAATTACTTTTAAAATTGTAATTAAAATATAATTTATTTCTGTGATGGCAAAGCTGAATAAATAAATGCTTTTCTTTTTAACTTTTTATTCATCAATAAATCCTGAAAAAACTATCACAGATTCCCAAAAAATTAAGCAGCACAACTGTTTCCAACATCGATAACAACGGAGTATCAAATTAGTATATTATAATGATTTCTGAAGGATCATGTGGCACTGAAGACGAGTAATGATGCTGAAAATTCAGCTTTGATCACAGAAATAAATTATATTTTGAAGTGTATTAAAATAGAAAACCATTTTATTTCATTTCATTATTTTTAATACTTCACAATATTTTTTTTTTCTGTATTTTTGATCAAATAAATGCTGGCTTGATGAGCATAAGAGACTTGTTTCAAGAACATTAAAAACAGTAATGTGTCCAAACTTTTGACGAGCCCGGTCCCCTTGAATAAGCAGGCAGAACGCTTTCAAGCACACTGAATGATAGAAACAGAGGGGCACTGAGGAGATATACATGTATTACATTATATTGTTTGGTATGGTTTTTATTTATAAAATCTTTGCCAAAATATGCTTTTATTTCTGTTAACGGTATGGTCCATGTTAATTGGGTAAATGAACTGAGAAATTGTCCAGCAACACTATATAACGATCTGTTTCAATTTCAGCTTCCACCTGAGAGCCGGGACTGTTGAATAGTAAGGTGAGTCCATTTTTTTTGTTTGTTTGTTTTTTTAGTTTTCAGTGGAGTTTGAGTTATTCAAGCTATTTGAATGCCACAATTTATAATTGAGTATTGATAATAATGAGTGCCTGATAATGTTACAACTTGTGCTGTTCAAAACATACTGTTTGTTGGGGCCGATTGAGGCTTGCAGCTTTCTGGAGAAATGCTCCTTCAAATAACTTCACACTCATCCTGAACAATATACCTGTTATAACAGTCATAGTCCTCTAGCAATGTTATAGTCTGTGTGTCATTTGGGTACAAACCCTTTTTCATCTCAAGTCGGTGATTAAAGGAAGTGTATATGACACTGATGTCACATGCACTAATTTCCACAGTGGAGCATGTTAATAAACTGTGACTCTTATGTGTAAGGCTTAAACATTGCCTTCCTTGCTTTGTAATACTAAATGAAACAAATACATTCATAACATATCTGTGTAATATGCAATTAGTTGTGTATTTTTTAATATATAAAACAGGTGGCACAGGTTCTCCTTGCTTTTCTTCTGTTATATCAGTTATTATACTTCACACCTATGGACAGTAAGCAGAATGAACATTATCTTTGTTACACACAAAGCAGGACAAAATTACTCGATTACAGGAAAATTAAAAAATGCTAACCATGGATAACATTGATGATGTGGAAAAGAACTGGAAGTGAAAAATGCTTACTGATGCTCCAGAAGGAAGCACGATACATTAAGGGGGTGAAAACTTTTAAACAGAATGAAGGTGTACATTTTTCTTATTTTGCCTAAATATTTTTTTCATTTAGTACTGCCCTTCAGAAGCTACAGAAGATACTTCCCAGACAGCCAGCAGTGTCGGCCCAGATCCGGCCCACATGTGGCCCGCATCTGGCCCGCATTGATTTCACGCGGGCCAGATGTGGGCCAGATGTGGGCCAGATCTGGGCCAACACTATGTTGCTGTCTGGGTTACATGTTTCCCACAATGGTTCAATTTACCATGAACTTCAAAGTTTTCACCCCCTTAATACATTATTTTTTTCTTCTGGAGCATCAGTGAGCGTTTAAACCTTCTGTAATAGTTGCATATGAGTCCCTCAGTTGTCCTCTGTGTGATTTTGAGATCCATCTTTTCACACTGTCACTGCTGGAAAGTGTTCAAATACACAAAAATGTTGGAAAAGCACAGCATTTGTGGGAGCTGAAGGATTTTTCTGAAGAACAGCAGACAGTTTAACTGTTCAGAACAAACAGGGGACTCATGAACCACTATCACTAAACAAAAACACACAGCTGTGGATCATTCAGGGAACAACACAGTATTAAGAATCAAGTGGATGTAAACAACGGGGTCATTTTTATAAATTCAACATTTTTTTTCTCTTGTGGACAATATGTAAATATCTTATCCCTCTTATTTTGGTAAAATAATTAACATTTTGCAGATTCTGCAAGGTGTATGTAAACTTCTGACCTCATGTGTGTGTTTGTGTATATATGTACTGTATGTATGTGTGTGTGTATATAATATATTTAATATTAATATTTTAATATTAAAAAGATATTTAATCTTTTTTTTTTTTTAGAGACAACGAAAAGGGGGGAACTGTCTTTAAGCTGTGGAGTCAGATGGAGGGCTCGCATTTACCTCAAAAACAGCATTGCAGAAGACTCGAACAACTAGAACCAACTCAAGCACACAATGGTGACACACATTTGTAAGACCTTTCCCTGTGATATCAAATTTCACTTTGGTAATTATTCAGATTCTTCTCATTCTCATTGTGTAGCACTGTTTTAAGCTTAGTGAATATTATGTACAGTAAGCACTAGAAGTAGAGACTTGTACTACTTGGGGTAGTTTTAAATTAACTTTAATTTTGCTTTTGATGCAAAAATTATCAAAAGAAAAGATGTAGTGTAGTAAAAGATGTTTTGTGTAGTAATTCAATTGTTTTAATATGAATATTGTTTTAGTAGTGTTCAGGACAGTAATTGTCTGTACATCTAAATCAGTTCTTTAAACTTGTTGTTGTCTAAGACCTTGATATTATACCTTAAGGGAAAAAGAAAGATATTTAATTATGTATTATGTACCCAGACAGCAAGGAGTGTCGGCCCAGATCCGGCCCAGATCCAGATCCAGATCTGGCCCGTGTGAAATCCATGCTGGCCAGTTGTGGGCGGATCTGGGCTGACACTCCTTGCTGTCTGGGTAAGATGCTTGTAATCATTGCTTTTAAAGGTATTTATCATTTCTACTTAAATAGTCATTATCTACTTGTATGATTTGTATTATCTGGGAACTGTACAAATACTGTGGCATATGGACATTACTCTTTTTATTTGTAACTTTTAAATGCAATACTCTTTTTAAATGCATTTTCTGTAAAGCTGCATTGGAATATGTATTGTGAAAAGCACTGTACAAATAAACAAATTGTGTTTGAATTCTAGATATGTATACAACTTATTTGTGTGTGTGTATAAAGGCCTATATATAATACACAAAATGAGCTGGACCAGATCCTGCCCACATTTGGGCCAAATCACCATAAAGGAATCCGCATCTGGTCTGGAGCTGGCCCAGTTCTGGCCCAGATCCGGAAAAAACGGATCCATGCCGGTATTGGCCCGTTGTGCCAAAAGACACCGGCCCAAGTCCGTTATGCGGATCTGGGCCAGAACGTCCAATGGGTCTGGACCAGATCTGGCCCAAATGATTTTTGCTATCTGGGTCTTCTCCTTCTCCAAAGTGAATCGCATTTTGGAGGGCCTAAACATGCTCCAAAACTCATGAAACTTTGCACACGGGTCAGAACTGGCGAAAATTTACATCTGATATTGGTTTCAGAAGTGGGTGTGGCAAAATGGCTCGATAGCGGCACCTATAATATTTCAAAAGAGTGCGCCTCGAGCTACGTTTTATGTACATGCACGAAAATCACACGTGTAACACACCATTACCTACAAAAAAGCCTCTTGGTACAAAATCCAAAACCCAACAGGAAGTACGTTATTTTGAATTTCCTGTTCGATTTTTGTGCAGTTTTTGCAATTTCCAGGCTTCGTACTTTGACGAACTCCTCCTACAGTTTTAATCGGATCGTCTTCAAATTTGCTGAGTGTAATCATAAGGCCTTTGCGATGTTAAATTGTGAAGATCTTTAAAATTTTTAAAAGCGTATCTGGACGGAAATTACATTTTTACCTCAGACCTCGCATGCCTTTTCTTCATGTCAGTTGCGACGAGCTCGAAATGACCACGCGAAGAACCAGCAAGGTGTGGGATTATTTTGAATTAGAAGGAAACAGAAAAGTTTTGTGTAAACTGTGTAATGTCAAACTGGCTTACAATAACTCTACTGGAGCGATGCGTAATCATATTCAATACAGGCACGTATGCGTTAGCTTGGAGGCTAGCCAAAGTCAGCAAATGTCAATCATGTCATACACTACAACCCCACCGCTGCAGTCCACGATCCCATCCACGCCGTCTATTCCTCTAAGACTCACTTCGGTGGTGGTGTGGGATTTCCAGGCTCTTTGTCTGCTTGCTTGTAGTTATCTCTCTGCGTGCCTGTAACTTCAGTTCCTGCAGATTTGCCTCTAGTCCCGTCTTTCGCCAGACCACGTTAACATGTTAAATTCTCTGAACAAATGCGCATGGTCTGAGTAAGTAAAACGAGCATTGTTTTGTTTTTAGACAATATAGCCAACATGAAGTACATTTTTAAAAGCCGGTTTAATGCTATTCCTTGATAAACGTTCCTATTGTTTTTGACTTGTGTTTTAATATGTTGGCTAACGTTATATGAAAATGAAGAATTCTGTCAGTCTATTTTCCATTTCTGTATTGCTCCAGCTGATCTGAATAAATAAGCTATGCACTGGTTTATGTTGAGTTTATGCTCTTCCTTATTTTCTGTTTAATGACCGCCTAAAATTAAATGATGATAACGCCAGGCAAGCATAATCGTGACCTATTTTTATCTTTGTGATGCAAAGATCAAGTATTTCAAGTGTAGGCTGTTATACACACACAGTTTTTTTTTCTTTTCCATTTTTTGAGGGTTTCTAGCTTTTAGACTAGTTGACTAGTCGGATACAAAACTTCCGTTTAAACGACAGTCAAATTAGTCGTAGCGCACATCCCTAGTGCAGAAGCTCATAGCTCAAGTTGCTTGAAGTCCACTGTTAAGTTTCCACAGTCTGTGATGATTTGGGGTGCAATGCCATCTGCTGGTGTTGGTCCATTGTGTTTTTTGAAAACCAAAGTCACTGCACCCGTTTACAAAGAATTTTTGGAGCACATCATGCTTCCTTCTGCTGACCAGCTTTTTAAAGATGCTGATTTCATTTTCCAGCAGGATTTGGCACCTGCCCACCGTGCCAAAAGCACCAAAAGTTGGTTAAATGACCATGGTGTTGGTGTGCTTGACTGGCCAGCAAACTCACCAGACTTGAACCCCATAGAGAATCTATGGGGTATTGTTAAGAGGAAAATGAGAAACAAGACCAAAAAATGCAGACGAGCTGAAGGCCACTGTCAAAGAAACCTGGGCTTCCATACCACCTCAGCAGTGCCACAAACTGATCACCTCCATGCCACACCAAATTGAGGCAGTAATTAAAGCAAAAGGAGCCCCTACCAAGTATTGAGTACATATACAGTAAATTAACATACTTTCCAGCAGGCCAACAATTCACTAAAAATGTTTTTTTTATTGGTCTTATGAAGTATTCTAATTTGTTGAGATAGTGAATTGGTGGGTTTTTGTTAAATGTGAGCCAAAATCATCACAATTAAAAGAACCAAAGACTTAAAATACTTCAGTCTGTGTGCATTGAACTTATTTAATACACGAGTTTCACAATTTGAGTTGAATTACTGAAATAAATGAACTTTTCCATGACATTTTAATTTATTGAGATGCACCTGTGTATATATATATATATATATATATATATATATATATATATATATATATATATGTGTGTGTGTGTGTCATCAAATTAAGGACAAAACAAAAACCAAATATTTGCTTAGGAAATGGTGATCATTGTTAATTACACGTTTGTGAATGACTGAGAATGAGATTTATCGAAAGAGGGCACGGGACAAATTAACATTTAAACCAGCAGCACACATTACTGTCTGAGTACTACGCGAGAGTGCGCGTGCCGGTCATTAACGGTCAAGGTAAGCGCTATAAATCTACTTGTATTCATCGTTTTTAGTAATATATAACGTTAGATGTCACCAAAGATGAGTAGTGTTTTGTATTTTTTGTAGGTTTTCAAATTTAATTTAAGAAATAAATGCCCTGTTCGGTTAATTAGCTCACAAGCAGTCTCATGAGGCGGTCTGAGGTAACGTTAACCATTAAAACCTTGAGATAAAATTTTATACCTTTCTTTTAGTTATTTGAAATTTAACATGATAAACTATACAGTATTCACTTTCAAATTCTTTAAACTTTAACCGTAGTAAAGTTAATTAGTTTGTTTGACTGCCTGCCGTTCGTGCTAGTCAATGATGTTCATGCTAGCCATAACTGTAAACTTGAATATAAACCGCTGTATAAAGTTTAATTAGACCGAGGCTGCCGAAATCATGTTCAGTGTCTGTGGGATTAATAATTTCCGCCTTTCCCCCTCAAGTGACAGGCCTGTAAATTGTGTCATCTGCTCGTTAATTCAGGTACATTACAGTTTAAAAATATGACTTATCTGGTAACTATTATTTTCATTGTTTTAAAAGTCTGGGTGTGCGACAAGGAGAAAACAGTGATTTTGACACCTATAAGGAGGTTGAAAAGTATGAAAAATTCATAATAGAAAGGTAGTAACATTTTGTAAGATGGTTTTATTGTTAGTTTGACAAAGAAAGAGGAATTTGTCCAAAATTATATGTATTTTTAAAAATATGACCAAAGAACATAAAAGTGGCCATAGTCTAAGAATCACCCAACTATGCAGTGTTCTTAACCGCATAATGCATATTTTATGTTTCAGACATTTAAATACACATAAGCACTACTAAAACAATACATTTAGAGCTTGTAAAATACACACAGATGTCTATGGAAGCAACAATAACAATCCATTCAAATTTAATTTGCCGATGTGTTTTATTCATATCAGATACACATAGTGTAAGTAACTATAAAGTTCACTCTCTTCTTCACCCAGTTCACCAGCCACTTACTTGCATGTATTTCAGGAGAAATTGATGAATTTACATGTTGTAAATCCGAATGACAGGACTCTCTGAACTGCGGCATGAACAAACATGGCGGCTCCCATCTCGTGTTACAGATCACGATCAAGATCATTTATAAAGGTGTTTAAATGATAAAACACACTCATTTACACATATTTGTGAATTAGAATATGAGAAGTGTTGGGGAGTAACTAGTTACATGTAACGGATTTTCGTAATTTAATTACAAAATAAAAGTAACTGTAATCAGTTACAGTTACTGAGGATTTTATTTAAATTAAATTACAGTTACTTATGAAAATGTTAAAAATTACAAATGGGGTTACATCTGATTTTTTTCACACACACTCCCACATACAGATTTAATTGATTTCTTTCATAAATTGCAGTGACTGTTCTAAAATATGAAACCCCAATGTTTCAGGCAACACGGTCTCACCCCAACTAGTCATATATTGACGCTTGGTCAGGACCCTTTGGCGTCGCTTTTTGACGCTCAAGGTACTCCTTTAGCGTCATTTTTCGATGCACAGAGTCCTCCATTGTTTTCAGTTGTTTGTCTTAATTTAATGGTTCCCATGCATTTGTATTAAATATGGAGCACGTAACCCCACCCCTACCCTAAACCTTCCCACTTCTGAACAATATAAAACACGTAACAGACAAATAAAAGTACAGCCACAGGTATTTATTGCAAAAAACAACCATAAACAAGCAGAATAAACGCATTACAAACATGTCATGTTGCATTCCAAGTCTTCTGAAGCCATACAATATCTTTATGCGAAGAAGAGAGTAAAACATAAAGGTTTAAATCGCTGAAAATGATCCCGCTCCGTTAACGCGCTCACATCTCATTCAAATGATACTCCCGTAGCATGACGCAATTGGTCACGAGACACTCAAGAGCCAATGGCATTTCACAACAGTATGACGCAATCGGTCACGAGACACACAAGAGCCAATTGCTAACGTAAGGCTTCTTCTGGCGGCATTTTTTGAATTCGCACACAGAGACAGCACACAGGAAGAGCTTTACGGCGGACCGAGATGGCGATCGCGTCTATTCTTCTCACAAATCAATCGTTTTGCCTCGAAAGACTTGGAATATTATTATTATTATTTTTTTTTTATTATTATGACGGTTGTTGTATCTGCCTGTTATATCTTGTGTTTTATTGACAAATGGTAGGTTTAGGGGCAGGGGTTGGGTTACGTGCTCATAAATGTGTAAATAGTGTAATATAAATAAAACTGTTGTGACACACCCCAACATATATGCAACAATGGCAATATTATTGCCCAATATATAATTTAATCATGACGATAAGCCTTTGCGTAGGCATATTGACGCTAAGGGTTTCTTATTTAAAGCAATGGAGGACCCTGCACGTCGAAAAATGACACTAAAGGGGTACCCTGTGAGTCAAAAAGAGACGCCAAAGGGTCCTGACCAAGCGTCAATATGTGACGAGTTGGGAGTGAGACCGTGTTGTTTCAGGAGTTTAGAACATGCGGTCACACTTATATATATTAGGTGGCCTTAACTACTATGTACTTACATCAAAAAATAAGTACAATGTACTTATTGTATTGCAAAACACTTTTACTGCTATTGAAGTGTTATATGGTTAAGATTAGGAATAGATTTGGTGGTATGGGTAGGTTTAAGGGTTGGTTAAAGTGTAAGAGATGGGTCAACAGAGTAATTATAAATGTAATTACAGAAATTAATTACAGATGTAACTACATACAGGTATTTTTAAAAATATAAGTACAATGTAAAAACATGTATGTACACAATAAGTGCATTGTATCAAATGATTAATTTAAATGTAAGTACATAGTAGTTAAGGCCACCTAATATAAAGTTGGACCGAACATGCTTATTCGATAACTCTTTTATTTCCGATATGGGTTTATGTATAGCTATGCTTCATTTTTTTTTTTTTTTAAGATTAACTGTTTTTTCCAAGGCATTGTTAGATTCCAGTGTTTCCTGTCATAGCTATGCACAGATTTGATTTTAAAAACAGTATCATAGCTAATAAAATATTTCTTGTTATGATTTTAAATATGTATTTAACCTCAGAATGATCTCAAAGTAAGTCTGATTTTGTGGTGGCTGTGCTTCAAAGGGGGGCACTGATGTTCCACAGGTTGGTATGATTCTTTAGGGTCTTCATGAACGGTCTGCAACATTCTTTGGTTAAAATTCCTCAGTGGTTGTGTAAAACAACACCCTTTTTACTTTGCTCTGTTCACAGTGACTCATTTTGGGGCATGTACCTTTAAATGCTAATGAGCTCTGCGCATCTGTCCCTCTCTTCCATGGAAGATCAAAGGCAATTTGCAAATAATCAAAAACAATATAAAGTGTCTGACTTACTTCTTCTGGAGGTGTAGTTGGATCACGAACAATGGGTACTGACCTATCTTTGAGTTTTAATTTTTAACAAAACCTGCCTTGAATTGACCCTTGTTCAGAAAGCAGTCTGGAGTAAAATTATTTGTGCAGATATAAATTAATTTAGGTGTATTCAGTGGAACATTACCATTAAAAACTAAACTAATGCACAGCGTCCTCAGTGGCTCTGATGTCGGGAAAACTACAAAACACCTGCATTACTTACAAGACATTGTCGCTACAGCTGCTGGAGTGTGGAGAAAATGATGAACTTCGTACAACTGGCTGAGGGTGAAAATATGTTAATATTAGACTACTTCAGTGGTTGAGGGTGGGGCCTGAGCAGTATGACGTCATACTGCTCAGAAAATCAAAACGGCTTGATAATTGAGACTGTTTAGGATTTTGGGGGTTTAAAAACAAGTGAATGGATTTTTATCATTGTAGGCTGGTTGTGTCCACACACTGCTAAGATACATTTATATGCAAACACCATGTAAAAGTGAATTTTGCATCCAATGTCTAATTCAAGTGATAAAAGATTTTGAAAGTGTGACAGTAATCAGTGTTGACTACTACTGTAAGGTTTACCCTGCCTGGTTTACATGTTTGAAAATGATTAACAGCTGAAAAGATTAGAAATTTAGAAAAGTAATCAAAAAGTAATCAAATGTAATCAGTTACATTACTTTAATAAAGTAATTGAAAAGTTACACTACTTGTTACATTTTAAGTAGGGTAACTTGTAATCTGTAACCTGTTACATTTCCAAAGTAACCCTCCCAACACTGAATATCAGATTGTCCATGACATGGTAAGCAAGTTTGTGATTATGTAAAATAAAAAAGGAAAAACTAAATAAAAGCGATCCATCTGTCATACAGTGTTATTGTGGTCGCGGTGTGTCACGTGACAATCATGACGCGTCGCCATGGAAACAGTAAGGGCATACATTCTAAAATAACGGTCGCCTTAAAAAAATTCACTCTGGGGGGACTGCTAGAATATTTTAAACTCACCAATGAAAGGGTTAAAGCTTTAAAGGATACCATTGTGAGAGTGTTAGAGTTTTTGTCTCAGGAGACAAGTTTGAGAAGCAGGAGACTGAAGCAAAACTCTCCATTCAATCTTAAAGTAACCTCATTTCTGTCTAGGAGAAATATTTGAGATGTTCAAGAGATCTCACTTTTGATTTTTCATTCCTATGGGCACATCTGTTTAGCCAAGCAATCAGATAATGTATCCACAAACTTCAGTCTGGATCTAACCCTTACAAAGATCTGAGATGGCCGAACACCTGAGAAGAGATGATGCCAACCCCTCAGAGGACCTCAGATGATGCCAACCCTGAAACAACATACAAAACTACCAAATTTTGCTATAAGTTTGATCGCAACATATAATAATTGTTGTTAATAGTGTTCACCGTCTGTTTGATTACATCATTAACTGCATGATTTTTTACTGTACAGTTTTGCCATATGGACATCAACTTGAGATACCACTGATAAGCTACTACTAAATATAATGTAGAAACTTTAATTTTCTGTAACATTGCTTTGCAACAATTTGTATTGTAAAAAGTGCTATACAAATAAACTGAATTGAATTGAATAGCAACACCGAACTTAATCACTTGCATTTTATGCATCTTATGCAATTTATTACTTATTCATTCATAGTTGTTGATTGCTCTTGTGTTTATTATAGTTGATGATTACCTTTGTGTTTATAATAAAGTAAGCTCTACAAGTTAGGTTTATCTCACCAAACTTTCACATAAATCATCCAACTCTCTCCAGTTTACATTGTGGATGTGTCCGAAGCCGAATACCTTATTCGGAAAGGCACGGATAATGGCTTCAAAACGAATAACGAATTTATCCGAATAACAGAAAAAATATTCGGCAGAAATATCACATGTTTGCTGGAACAGCACTACATTAGTGAAGTCTGCGGTTGTTAAAATGTGTGCAATAATGGTAACACTTTATTTTGATGGTCCCTTTTGAACATTCTGTTGATACTAAGTAATGTTGCCACTACATGTCAACAAACTCTCATTAGAGTATTAGTAGACTGTCTGCTTCATATCTGCTAACTCTTTATTGTGATGGGGTCTCCCAACAGACACTACTGACTGTAAGTAACTTTGCAAGTACATGTCAACTTATACTAACCCTAACCCTACCAGTCTACTAATACACTACTAACACTCTAATGAGAGTTAGTAGAAATGTAGGTGCAATGCTACTTATATTCAACAGAATGTGTTAAAGGGACCATCAAAATAAAGTGAAACCGCAATAATAATGGCTAGTACTGCTTTGATAGCGTTTGACACAGTTTTGTACAGATAATATCATGGCGATCATTGCGTTTGTCTAACGAATGTGGTCTCCTCAGCAATAAACTATCCGCATGCTTTTTGATTGCTGCCTGTCAGTGCCGGTGTCCTGACATTTTATCCTACCCGTCAGATTTTCCTACCAGGGCTTACTGCGCATGCGCAAATCAATATTGCGTCTTTTTTCTCATGCTGAACAACAATATTTAATGTATCTGCATTACTTTATGGGTAGGCTTAAAATTATTTATTGTTGGTTTCCGGTAGCTGTATCCCTTCTAGCCACAACCGCGAATATAACACATAATTACTGTATTTGCATTACTGTAAGGGTAGGTTTAGGGTTGTGGTAGATTTAGACATTAATAAATCATAATTTAACAGGTAGCATTTTCCGTTGTCGAAATGTACTACCTACTGTTTTAATGGGAGGTAGGAAAATCTGACAGGGTAGCACAAATCGACAGAACTGCGAAGCAGTGTTGCCAGATATTGCTACAAAAAACAAACACAACCAATCTCCTGAAAAATGCACCAAAATAAGTTTAAATCTTGTACAGAAACTCTAACCTCAACCTTCATCTTTCCACTTTATTAATGCCTAATTACTTTATTAACGCTGTTACATTAAGTATTAAAACAAGTCCAGCGACGCTTATAATAACCAGATCTGGCAACATGGCGAAGGGGAGTGGAGGCTGCACTTGCGCCAAGCTCCTTCACTCCTGCATTTTGCAGCTGCTGCGAGTCAGCCACATTCATTTAATCAGCGACATCATTTTAAATAATTTTTCATGTTTTCAAATTTTATTTTTGAACATGAAACATTTATGGAGGTCTGGACCTCATAGCTAGCTGGGGTCTATGTGCATCTCTCAGAAATCAGAGCTTTGTCTGGACTTATATCAACTCGACAAAAATATCCTAAAAACGGTCCTAACTTCAAACCTTTTCGAAATCCAGCTGTAAAAACGCATTACATTAGCCCTTTTCGTGAATGGCATTACATGTAATTATACAAGATGAATAAAAGCGATGTTTGATCAAGGCTTTTGGAGGGTCCAAATGATTTGTTGCGCTCTGTTGATAAAAAACTCGTAAATGATCACAGACTCCCGCAAAACACATGATCTCTAAGTTACTTAAAGTTCAAGCAAGCTTTATTGTCATACTTCTATGAGTAGGCTACTGAATACTTTCTTTCCATTTCCATTTCTATTTTTATTTATTTATTTTTTTTTTCAGCTTTTTTTCTACTAGTGCTTTTATTTAAGATTGTGGATGCCTGTCTCTTGTCAAATTTGTACACAAAGTTTCACTGGAAAATAAGAAGAATAAAGTTTTTTTTTTTTTTTTTTGATAAAGTTTTAAATAGAAGATAGGCTATTTACAAAGTTATAATTTTAATTTAAAAAAAAGAATACTTTCTTTAGTTATACAAGGCATATTTCAATCAATCAATCAAACTTTTATTACAGACTCAAGGTCCAGATTTAAAAAAAGACAGTAGACAACGTATACAACCCATAGCGTCTATCACAGACATACAGAGTTACAGAATACAACAAAACCAGTGTCTCCACAGCTTTGACTGATACCATATATATTTGTTAAATGAAAACTACGAATCGAACAGATTAGTATTTAAAATGGTATTTTCACATAATTTGACAAACTTCCAGTTTAAGCCACGCCCACTTCTGGATCTATCCGAATACAGATACAGATACAAATAATTTTGAGATTGTCACAGATACAGATACAAATAATGGCTCCGCTGCACACCCCTAGTTTGGAGTGTTCTCATACTACCAAGGTAAAAGTCCTTGACTGGTGCCCTGAACTAAGACAGGGGGTCAGTGGTCTTCTGATTTACTCATAACTGCACCTTAAGTGACACTAGATCCAAACATCATATTATTGATGACGTGAGTACCCAACACTCCATTAATTGTCATCACTAAATGGGTGAATATAAGATCGCTACAGGAGACAGCACCCTCATGTGGTAAAAGGGTGCGGTAGGACAAAGGGCAGATATGACAATATAGGTTGTTTCTGTGATATTAAATAATACATTTGATTTGAATAAAACTTGTTAATTTAAATGTTAACATTTTTAGGACACCACTTTTTTTTTTTTTTTTTCAGTTCGCATAGGTAAATGTAACGTTTATATCAATTAATTAGTCAACTGTACTGGATCACATTTGTGAGTAACTTTGAGTAGCACTGCAAGGAGTATAATGCATAAAATCATGATGGACATAAGGAGAGTGCACTGACCTCGAGTCCATTCCAATTTGCTCTTGTCACTCATTGCATTCTCATCCAGACTCTGTCAATACATGGTTGAATAATAGACCCTAAGCTATTGATTATCCAAGGGTTGTTAAAGATTTTTCTCCACTGTTCCACTCACTGCCACAAGGATGACAGGTCCACACAAGGGACACAGAGCTGCTGGCATCCAGCAAACCTGCAACATAACTTACTGTGTTCCCAGTGAGACAGCATCGATTGAGCACAACCAATACATCAAGCCCAAGCCTGACTCGTTCACTATAGAACAGAGTGTGTTGTGAACAGTCAGCAAGGAGGTCAATGTTTGTCTAACAAGTGATTCAATAGAGCCTCAGTAATTATGCCTATATGTCAGAATGCTATGTAACATAACAATTTAGTAGTGAAAATCAGCTATGTATGAGTAGAAGATCTGATTAATAGATGGCTTTTGTTTTAACAGACTGATATATTTAAAAGATTGTTAAATTAATGGAAAGAGAGGTGGAATCAAAGCACAGTGTAGACCAAACTTGAAACTTGTACAATATTGTTTATTGCTAATTTCTTATGTCTTTTAAAGGAAACAATTAAACTTGTTAAATGTGTATCATTATTTGTCATAGTGAATAGGGGGAGAAAAGATGAGGACTCAGCAATACATGTAATAAAGAGAGAGGGAGACATGTTCTGAAAGCATAATAGAAGTCGCCTGTTCAGCAAGACATAATTAGCAACATTCTACAAATAATTACTCTGTGAAACACTTCATCAAGATTAGGGGTGTGCAGCAAAGCCAGTATTTGTATTTGTATTTTTATCTGTAACAATCACAAAATTATTTGTATCTGTATTTGTATAGAGTGGTGGAACTATGATGTCACTTTGTAGGCGAAAACCTGGAAGCAAGTTAGCATTTTAGCACTTCCGGTTCCATCGTCCCAGAGTCCATGGGTTTTTTGAATGGGATTTTGGTTAAATCCCTTAAATAAGGTCCGTGGTTCACACAGGCTGAAGATATTTTCATGTTTTATTCTATGACATAAAACACACCAGTTACACCCCACTCGTGATTTTTGTAAACTGTTATGTTTCTTAAAAAAAACGGTTGCTAACAAGTTGCTAAATGGGACCACAGGCGCTGTTAGAGACATTAAACATCATCACGCCGAACAGTTTATCAATTTACAGTATTTTCCAATTGTAGTATAATTTGTAATTAAATTAATTGTAGAATAACCAATGAATAGTTTCCCGCATTTTATATTGTTGTTCGACAATGTTTTATTTTTTTTGTTGCTTTCCCCCGAAATGCATCACATGTCTTCGGATGGAACATGCTCGTTTTATCACTTACTAATGTGGAGACTCTGGTTCGCACCATAAGGTAAACTCATATTACGATTATTACATGTAAACACCACATTTACCGGCTTTACGTGGTGAAAGTGAAACTTTAATGTTGTAGTGCTTAAAGCCACATTGAAATTTTGTACTTTGTTCACTAAAGTTTAATCTTACCATATCCAAAAACTCGCTCACTCTCCTGATATTTAATAGATTAAATGCACTAGAATTTATATGTGGAGACATGTATTTAATTAAAATATTCATATTAATATGAATTAAAACAATTTTAATCACTGATTTATTGACTTTTAATGCACCTTATTTCGAATTGTACAGAAATACGTGCTTTCATATGTCCTTCAGTTATGATTATTTCATTTATTCACTATAATATTTATTACTAATGTCTCATTTCAGTTTTAGTTTGGCTCTAGTTTTGTATTTATTCCAGTTTATATGAAACGGTTCATGCAGCGTGGATTAAAATTCATATACAGAGCAAATCCTTTTCACTGAACGTTAAAAATAAGTTTGAGACAGTTGTCGGGAGCGTGGTGGTGACGCTGAAGGCGAGGGACCGTGGTACTGTAGTTTGTTTGTAGCCTAAGTTTAGCTTTTTTTAGTTCTGGCGCTTTTATTTAGACTTCAAAATTCGTCAAAGTTATATTATTTTGTGAAGATTATCTTGATGGACAAAACGTGTAAATTTCATGAATTATGATTGTACACAAAGGTTTTTTTTTTTTTTTTTGCAATAATCCAAAAACCTATGGAAAATTCCCATTGGCTTTTTGTCGAGGGAACCAGTTTTATGCTAACAGCCGATCCGCCTACAAAGTGACGTGATAGTTCCCCCACTCTATTCAGATAAAAGGTGTGTTCGACGCAACATGATCTGACAGAATTCCGTGTAATGACCACGGACTTAATTAACCCCCGAATCTGTGGTGGCATCACGGAATCGCCGAAAATTCCGTGATGGGCTCACAGAAGTGATACCAATGTAAGTCAGTGACAGGCATCAGCCGTGCTCCACGCACGGATCCACTGGTTCAACACTTTAAATAGGAAACCCTTAGCATCAATATGCCGACGCAATACTGGGACATTTATCGTCATCATTATTGTTCAGAACTGGGTAGGTTTAGGGTAGGGGTAGGGGTGGGGTCAGGTACTCCAGTGAAAGTATAAATTTATATACAAAATATAACTGCATCGGAGTCACTCTTTTTATGTGGTCCGATGCAGCGCTGGTGTTGAACCAGTGAATCCGTGCATGGACCACGGCTGATGCCTTCTGTGAGCCCATCACGGAATTTTCGGCGATTCCGTGATGCCACCACAGATTCGGGGTTAATTAAGTCCGTGGTCATTACACGGAATTCTGTGAGATCAGGTTGCAACGCCGCACAGACCTATCGGCGAGAATATCCGCTTGCAGTCGGGGCCCCAATAGCGTCTGTCTGCGGACTGCAAGAGAGGGGCGTAACTGGAAGGAGGCGTAATTTGAAGAAAGGGGCGTAACTTGAAGTTGTCCAAATCACACAGAACCACGTGAGATGTCAAAATGAGATGTTATTGGCAAGATGGCCGCTTGTATAGAGACAAGGTGAGAATATTTTTTCCCCCCAAAATAACCATTTAAATTGAAGTGTTAGTCATTTTCATACAGTGGTATTGTTTATGGAGTTAATCATCTTTTAAAACTAAGGAGTAAGCAATATATAATTCAAAAGGTGTAAGACGCTATCCCCCGGTTTCACAGACAAGGCTAGTCAAGAGTAGTCCCAGACTAAAATGCATGTCTGGGCTGTTTTAACTGAAAGCAACTTGAACTGACTGATCTTAAAATAATTGTTTTGTTCAAGATGCACATCAGTAGTGTTTTTATCCAAGGCACGTTTATAAAAGCTACTCAAATGTCCTAATTGAACTATGACCTAATCCTGGCTTAATCTAAACCCTGTCTGTGACCTACATAATATATAGCATATTTGTGATTTTGCTGTAAAAACACGTTTTATAATGCATAACTAACAGGAGAGCTCCATTAAGTACACATATGTCTCAAAAGTGGATTTACATAAACCATATACATCTTAAAGATGATTACTAAATGTCTATTTAACATCTGACAGGATTATCTTTGATAAATATTGCAAATGAGCACATCTAATAGACATGAAACAGGCATCTGAGTGAGAGATGTATGTCTTGTTATGTAGAATTCACTGTTGTCAACACTGCTTTAGATGAATGTAAGTCATATAAACATACAAATCTACATAAAATAACTGAACATAAGTTATCTATTTTATTTATCCATTAGTAATATTGATAATTTAAGGAACATTTGTGTTGGATAAAAAGGGAGTTACATCAGCATACTACCTCAACATGTAAATGCAGTATTGAGCAGATAAATCACAGAGCTGACTGACTTTTGTCTGGATGTTACAGGGACAGAAGAGACACACGAGTGTTTATCTGGTGCAGAGTGTCTGATGAAGGAATGCTGCCATCAAAGCCTCTCAGTGAGTACACTACTGAAATGAATTAAACATCTTTTAAATCTTAAGTTGTAGTTTATTTTAATTATTGTAATTTCAAACAACTATTACAGCACTTTTCTTATTCTTGATTCCTGTGCATTTGCTGCAGATCTTCTGTGGTGGAGCAGGACCTGCAAGGCAAGGTGACAGTGACATTTGTGAAAAAAAGGGAAAACCTTTGTAACGGGTGGAAGAATCACACGACAGAATGAGTGCAATAAATGCCCCGAAGGGTGCGTTTTATTGAGTGAAATGAGTGGCGTGCCGTAGAATTCAGGTGCTGTGTCTTCATGCTGCAGGATCAACTTCTTTTCAGTGCTCCGAGTGCGTTAGTGCCCAGTGTCCGGTGTCCGTGCGGTGCAGGTGCTTCGGGCTGGCCGGCTAAACGCTGCTCTCTGGGGAGATAAGGAGAGAAAAGTAAGTGATGCTTCTCTGGAGTCATGTCTCTCCCAAATGCGCCTCTTGGCGGCTTATATATCTGCCTCGTAATGAGGTTCAGGTGTGGCCGGCCAGCCCGCGTTAATGGCGTGCAGGTGCTTCTCCTCCGTTTCCAGGGCGACGCTGATGAGGTCCCGGGACACGCGTCACACTCCCCCCCCCAAGCGTCGTCCTGTTCCTGTGGGCGAGAGGGGAAACTGGGGGTGGGTGGGGAGAGAAACCTGACAGACCTGCGAAAGCTGACCAGATCCGCGAGAGCCCATCGGCGTTGGCCGTCACCGCCCGGTGTTTCATGACGAAGTGGAAGACCCTTGCATTGGTCTCCTTGGCCCTCGACATCCACTGCAAGGGGGCATGGTCTGTAAACAATGTAAATTTTCTACCGAGGAGGTAATACATGAGCTCCAGGACTGCCCACTTGACGGCCAACGCTCTCTTCTCTACAGCGGCGTAGCGTTGTTCCGTGGGGGTCAGCTTCCGGCTGATGTAGAGTGGTGTTCCTCACCGTCCTGAACCTGGGAGAGGACGGCTCCCAACCCGGTGTCGGAGGCGTCCGTTTGCAGCAGGAAGGGGCAGTTGAAGTCCGGGGCTCGGAGCACCGGCTCGGCGGTGAGAGCCTCCTTCATCCTCTGAAATGCTTCGGCCTCGGCGGGTCCCCAGGAAACCTTCTCCGGTTGCCCCTTCCTGGTCAGGTCTGTCAGGGGAGCGGCTAAGGAGGGGAAGTCAGGGATAAAACAACGATAGTAACCCGCCAATCCCAAAAAGGCCCGTACCTGGGTTTTGGAGGTGGGCCGTGGGGCCGAGAGAATAGCTGCCACCTTGTTCTCCTGGGGTTTTATGAGTCCTCGGCCCACCCGGAACCCCAGGTACTTTGCTTCGTCGAGGGCCAGGTGACATTTTCGGGGATTGGCGGTCAGCCCGGTCCTGCGCAGCTCCACGAGCACCCTCCGCAACCGCTCTAGGTGGTCCTCCCAGGTCTCCGAATGGATGACGACATCATCCAGGTAGGGCTGGTGGGGCCTCAGCAGGATGTCCATGAGTCGCTGGAAGGTGGCGGGAGCCCCGTGCAAGCCAAAGGGGAGAACCCGATATTGCCAGTGCCCACTGGGAGTGGAGAAGGCGGTCTTGACCGCATCCTCGGACAGGGGCACCTGCCAATAGCCCTTCGTGAGGTCCAGAGTGGATATATATCGGGCTCTCCCCAGCCGATCCAACAGCTTGTCTACCCGCGGCATGGGGTATCCGTCGAATTCGGAGACCTCGTTCAAGCGGCGGAAGTCATTGCAAAAGCGGAGGGTGCCGTCCGGTTTTGGGACCATGACGATGGGGCTGGACCATGGGCTGCGCGAGGGCTCGATTACCCCCAACTTCAACATCTCCTGCACTTCCTCTTCGATGGTGTGTCGCCGGGCCTCTGGCACTCGGGTAGGGCCGCTGCCGAACGATGGTTCCTGGTGGCGTCCGGACGTCATGGTGGATGACATGGGTCCGCCCGGGGAGTGGGGAGAACACATCGGGGAACTGACCGACCAGGTGTTGCAACTCGTTCTTTTGGGCAGCCGAGAAGTGGGGGTTGACATCTACAACCACGGGAGAGGAGGTGGCCAGGGCGGCGAACTGGGTCCTGGGTCCCGACCCACCGTTTCAGGAGATTTATGTGGTAGATCTGATTCTCCTTCCGTCGCCCGGGTTGGCGTACCTTGTAGGTGACGGGCCCCACCTTCTCCGTCACCGTGTATGGCCCCTGCCACTTTGCCAGGAATTTGCAGGCCGCGGTTGGGACTAGGACCAGGACGAGGTCTCCAGGTTGGAACTCCCGTGGTTGGGCTGCCCGGTCATAGTGGTGTTGTTGGGCCTGTTGCGCGCGTGTGAGGTGCTCCCGAACGATGGGCATAACTCTGTCGATCCTTTCCCTCATTTCCCGGACGTGTTCGATAGTGGACCGATGGGCGGCCGGCTGTTGCTCCCAGGCCTCTTTGGCGACGTCGAGTAATCCAAAGCTGACGTCCAAACAGGAGCTCAAAGGGGGTGAAGCCGGTGGACGCTTGGGGCACCTCCCGGATCCCGAACAGGACATACGGGAGCATCCGGTCCCAGTCGCGTTTATCCTCCGCGGCCACTCGACGGAGCATCCGCTTCAGGGTCTGGTTGAACCGTTCCACCAGCCCATCGGTCTGCGGGTGATACACGGAGGTGCGGAGCTGTTTGACCTGCAGGAGGCGACAGAGGTCTGCCATGGTCCGGGACATGAACGGCGTACCTTGGTCGGTCAGTATCTCCGCTGGGATGCCGACCCGGCTACACAGCAGGAATAGCTCCTGGGCGATGGCCTTTGACGTGGCTTTCCGCAAAGGGATGGCTTCAGGGTAGCGGGTGGCATAATCCACGATGACCAGGATGTGTTCGTGACCCCGGGCGGACTTCGGCAGCGGGCCCACCAGATCCATGCCTATCCGCTCGAAGGGTACCTCGATGATGGGTAAAGGAATCAACGGGCTGGGGGGAGGGGTGCTGGGTGAGGTCCGCTGGCAAGTGGGACAGGCGCGGCAGAATCGCTTCACATCCGCATCCAAGCCGGGCCAGTGGAAGCGGTCGCGGATCCTTTGGACGGTGTTATGGGCTCCTAGATGGCCGGCCATTGGATGGGAGTGCGCAAGCTCCATCACCGTTTCCGTCTTGGTCCGGGGTACAACCTGCAGCTGTTTCTCCTCCCCCCTTCGCGGAGCGACACAGTAGAGCAGGCCATTCTGGACGATGAAGTGGGGGACCGGGTGTGGAGGGGTTTGGACATCCTTCCCTTCGGTCACCCTCACTTGAGTCCAGCAGTGTTTCAGCCGATCGTCCCCGAGTTGTTCCTTGGCGAAAGTCCCGCCTCCTCTAACCTGTTGGAACAGATCAAAGAATAGGTTAGCAGACTGGGAGGGGGACTCACCGTCTCGAGGACTGTCCGAGGCCAGCAGGACGGGGCGTCGTCGGGGACGTCGGCTGTACCTCCGGGTTTGGCGGCTCCCGGCGGGGCTGGCGGGTTGGGTGGCCATGGTGAGCAGGCGGTCAAAGCCTGGCCAGTTTCTCCCCAGGAGTACCGGGACGGGAAGATCCTTCATTAGGCCCACTTCTACAGGCCAAGCGCCTGGGGCGGCGGCAATGGTGACGCGCCGCGCGGGGACTTGGCGCGTGTCGCCGTGGACGCAGGTGATCGGGAGAACGGCCCTGGATCCTGGCCGTGGGGAAACCACCGTCGACTGGACCAGGCTGACCGCGCTGCCGGAGTCCAGGAGAGCCCGATAGGGACGCCCATTGACCTCCACGTCTACCTTCGGGGCTGCAAGGGGGGGCTCTTGATGTAGTATACAACCCGCCAGCCATGCCTGGCGTGGTGTGGTGGGAGGCTCCGTGGGCATCGGTTCATCCTGGGGCTCGGGAGCCGCCGGCCTGCCTACTGGCCTGAAGGTACCCTCCGGCGAGCGTCGCTCTACCTCTCCCTGACGGGCAGCCATATGCTCCACGATCTGCTGTTGGCGAATGCTCACCTCCGTCAGGTGCTTCAGCAGCTCTTCCATGGCTGGGGAGTCGACGCCACCTGAACGTGAATCCACAAAGAAAAGAGAGAGAGGGGTGCGTTATCGGCGGGGAAAAAAAAGTGCTTGTCGGTGATTCTTCCGGTGTCATGCCCGCATTCTCCACCAGTGTAACGGGTGGAAGAATCACACGACAGAATGAGTGCAATAAATGCCCCGACGGGTGCGTTTTATTGAGTGAAATGAGTGGCGTGCCGAAGAATTCAGGTGCTGTGTCTTCATGCTCCAGGATCAACTTCTTTTCAGTGCTCCGAGTGCGTTAGTGCGTTAGTGCCCAGTGTCCGGTGTCCGTGCGGTGCAGGTGCTTCGGGCTGGCCGGCTAAACGCTGCTCTCTGGGGAGATAAGGAGAGAAAAGTAAGTGATGCTTCACTGGAGTCATGTCTCTCCCAAATGCGCCTCTTGGCGGCTTATATATCTGCCTCGTAATGAGGTTCAGGTGTGGCCGGCCAGCCCACGTTAATGGCGTGCAGGTGCTTCTCCTCCGTTTCCAGGGCGACGCTGATGAGGTCCCGGGACACGCGTCACACCTTAACACACAGTGACACTGTGCTGTTAAAATGACTGCTTTTGTATTATGTTTGGGCGTTTTTGTATGATCTGAAATATCTGCAGGCTGCTGTGAGAACTGAGGATGGAGAGTCCACAGCAGCATCCTGGAAATGGTCCAGTGCCATGAATGAGTCGCTCCATCACTGCACCTGCCCTTACTGCCTCATCTGAACCAGATGCTGCTGTGGTCTCTTCATCATCAGTGAGCTTAGAGCTAGCGAGAGCATCTAGAGAAAGGCCAAAAACATTGAGGATGTGATATTGGTCAAGTTTGTTCTGCTGGTTTCTGTTCATACAATGAAGGCTGACTTTCAGAAGCTTCAAAAGCATCATCAAAAATAGTCATAAAACTTTTATCCAAAGTGATTTACAGTGCTCTTATTACAGGGACCTACAATCCCTTGGATCAACCTGGAGAAAAGAGCCTTGCTGAAGGACACACCAGTGGTGATGAACCAGCAACCTTCTGCTCACCAGTTCAGTGGTTTAGCCAACTACAAAAGTAATAAAGCTACAACAACAAAAAATGCATGTAATTTTAAACATGAAATGAAATTTGTCAAGAAATGAAAAGCTGACAACATGAATGGTAAATGTTTAACTCTGTTTAAATGTTTTACAGGTAGTCGTGCTCATGGAGAGCAGGCACAGCAGCAGCCAGATTGTCCTGCACATGTTCTCCTGCTCTTGCCTCAAGGTTGTGTGGTTCAGGGGGCATCATCATGGTCTTCCTCATCCTCTGGGTCAACGATGTCCCCATTGAGAAGAGCAAGATTGTGAAGCACAACGCAGCTGCAGAATTGACACATCTGCATTGAGATGGCAGTAGGATGTGGGGTTCACCATCTGTAAATACTAGTGCTGGGCATAGATTAATCTAGATTAATCTCATCCAAAATAAAAGTTTTCGTTTATATAATATATCTGTGTGTACTGTGAATATTTATTATGTGTATATAAAGACACACACATACAGTATATATTTTGAAAATATTTACATGTATTTACATGTATATATTTATATTAATAGAGGTTTTATATGATATATAAATATATTTAATATATAAACATAACACATTTTTCTTAAATATATACATACATGGGTGTGTATTCATATATACATAATAAATATACACAATACACACACATATATTATGTACACAAAAACTTTTATTTTGGATGAGATTAATCTAGATTAATCTATGCCCAGCACTAGTAAATACATGATTGTTAGAACAATACGTTTGAATGAAGCTTTGTTTCATCTGTTGTTGACTTGTATAGTGTATGTATTTATTGTGATGCTTCCTTTTATTCATTCTTTTACTCATTTATTCATGTTTCTTGTTGTCATTAAATAAAATATATTTTATTAATTCATGTATTAATTGCTTGACTGAAAATCGATGTATTCACATCGACTGCATTTGTTCAACTAGTGTATATTCATGTATAGCCATGTCATGACAAAAATTACATTTTGCTTGTTTTACTTGTTTGTCATTTTAAGTAAAAAAAAAAAAGTAATAATTATTGGTTAGCACTTATCATTATTATTGCGTGTAAGTGTTGGGGTGGGCAAACGATGCAATTCATTCTGGGGTAATCTTAATTTTTAAGTAGAAATACTTACAATTTTAGAGTATAAAATCAACAGTCTTCTCCAAAGGCGAGATCTTCGAGCAGCTGCCTGACATGTCCTTTGTGCTGACATTTCAAACGCTGAGGAAAACCGTACTAGATAGTTGAGTTAGTGATGCTATGAGGTGTTAGTGCACCTGTCCCTCTTTTTATTATTATTATTATTATTGCCGAACTTATTACATAAAAGATCAGGGAAAGATGGTTGTATCTAACAATGAACAATCATAAATGGCATAAAACGGTAAACAAAAATTTTATGTGTTCATCATAGTATGAGATAATATACACAGAAAAAAAGCACAGTGACAAGGTTAAATATCTTTGAATAATTCATCATGATGCTTTTTTTTAGAAGCCTGAGCGATGAAAAAAGAAAGTTAAATTCAACAAGAAAAATAAGAAAACAGGAGATTTAAGCCACTTTTGCTTGTGGATGATAAAATAATTAACAAAATATTCAAGAGATAACAATTTTGGGTTTTTGTAATAAAAAATAAAATAAAAAATGCTTTAAGGATAAAACTGTGGATCACATTAGTGGAGTTACAGATATAAGAACTTAAATCAACACAAAATGTATTGACTACTACAATCACAAAATAAAAGGGCAGCTGTTTCTTCAACAAGACCACAAAATGAGCAAATTTCATCAGTATCAAGATACTTAGAGATAGATGAATTAAACCTGTCACTCATATCTTTTGCTGCGCTTGTTATAACGTCTTAGGTCACATGATAACGTCAACATAGCAGATGATATCCGAATCGCATTCATACTTAACGCATTCAGGCTGTAGAGTATGTACTCTTTTAGCGCTCGTTAAGTAAGTACTTATTGAAGAAAGTATGTGGTTTCGGACGCAGCCCGACAACATCTTGTTTTGACATCTCGCGTGGTTCTGTGTGATTTGGACAACTTCAAGTTACGCCCCTTTCTTCAAGTTATGCCTCCTTCCAGTTACGCCCCTCTCTTGCAGTCTGCAGACAGACCCTTCTCAAACACAAACTGAACTTTATTACATTTATCGCATGAAATGAACAGTATTATACACCTCACATGGAAATTAAACTGATTTACGATATCAAATTCTACTTACTGTTTGATGTTTTATTGCTCTGTGTTGTGATGTGATTGTATTTGCTATTATTATTATTGTTGTTGTTGTTACAGTAAAGTGTTATTTTTTATAGTCAACTTCTGGTCTCCTGGTATAAGCTTCATATCTTCCTCCCCGATTCTTTTAGAGTCTAGAACTGGTCTAGTGGATATTTGCATTGGAGGATGCAATACTGTATGTGTGTGTGTGTGTGTGTGTGTTTTTGTGAAAAGTCAGGACATAGATTTGTATAATGACAAAGGTATGACATAGGTATTACAAGGTGAAGGTGACATCTCAGGACATTGACCCATGTCCCCACTTTTCAAAACGCTTATAAATCACTGTTTTTTTGGGGAAAGTTGAAATGCACAGTCTCCTGTAAGGGGTAGGTTTAGGTGTAGGGTTGGTGTAGGGCAATAGCACATACAGTAAGTACACTATAAAAACCATTGCGCCTATGGGATGTCCCCACTTTTCACAAAAACGAACATTTGTGTGTGTGTGTGTGTGTGTCATCAATCAAAAAGTGCACCTTTAGAATATAACGGTTCCTACAGTATATTTATGTCTTGTCCTATAGGGCTATTCCTATCGGAATCCTATAGCAATGGTTTCAAAATACGATAGAAATTCCAATTAAAATCCTATACAATTGTCCTATTGGAATCCTATAGGATTTTTTGACAAGGGTGCGCTCACTATCGACAAACCAATCAAATTTGTTCAAAAATCTTTTTTTTAAATCAGTCCAAACACATTTTAATTTTTATTCAGGAGTTACGTATATACAAAACTATAACTTTTTATGACAGTAGTTTAGTGATAAAAAAAAAATTTGCGGATTTTTTTTTCTTCAGGTTTTTTTTTCCTCCCATCCTGTAGCCTACTCGCGCCCATAAATGTAAAAAATATAGTCCGCTAGTATTTAGGTTTGTACATTAGCATGGACTCATTAACTTTAACGTTAGCTAGTTTTAGCCAGAGATACCTTGCTAAAGCACAAGATAACATTAACGTTCTGCTTGAGCAGATGAAAACTGTAACTTAATGAGTGTATGACGACCAGAAAATTAACGTTTTTGTCTTCATTTGTATTGGGGTGAATACTTAGGGATATTTTGCTCTGTTTTGTTTGGATTCAGGAAATGTAATAAAATAAATGATATTGCCCATCCTCTCGGGATACCTGGAATCAGTGTTACAAGTACCCCAGGCACAGCGCTTTTCCATTTTTGAAGCATAAACCCCATAAAACCGATGCGAGCTTCGGATCTTCCAATGTTTCTCTATGGCGCTGAAACCTAAAGATGTCCGAGTTCTGCTCCCCGTGCAGCTGATACTCGACTGCCATTGGCTAGTCTGCGTTCGAGGGGAGGGGCTTACCGATAGGTCAATTGAAAGTGGAGACGTGAAGTCGGACTCTTTCTGCTCCCGATAGTGATGCTCTCGCGGTGTTTGCATATTCTTATCACAGATGAAGTGAATAACATGCTATATTTCTCAAATGCATGGATGTTTTACAGATGTACTGCTTAATACAGCCATCTGTTCAAGAATAAAGTTCAACATATACATATACTATTTAAATAACAATAACCGTTTATCAGTGTTTTTTTTATTTTATTTTTTTATTAAATGTGACTCAATATAACATGACTATACAGTAAAAAAAGTAAAAAAAAAAAGCTTTTACTGTTCTAAAAACAGATTTGTGGGCAGTATTTTTTTTTTATTATTATGCAAAAATTATACAAAGGTTTGTACAAGCATATACAACTCACAACAAGTACAAAAACAAATAAACATTCATGAGAATATGTAAAGTGAAACAATTCATGCCAGGGGTAAAATTACAACAATTTAAAGTAACAAAAAGCTTCATAGGTCTTTCTTGCTTTTTTGTTCTTAATTTTATCTAATGTAGTACCAGGGTCATTCTACAGAAACGTCCACTTTTCTGTCCCTAGACTTTAAAGAAATATTACAATTGAAATACACATTAGGGTTAAAAAAAAATTATATTTTAAAATGAAACAATATGTTATTTGAACAATTACATCTTCCTGAGCCATCAATGGGGCATTATTATTTTTTTATTAATTATATAGAATTCCAAGTACCACAAAACTGCGCGTCCCCACAGCCATGTACAGCAGGAAAGTGCTTTATTTTGATGTCAAAAACAGGATTTTCTACCATTTAAAATACAAAAGTCTATTCATAACTATCAAATATATGATATAAATGGCATAATAAAACAAAATACCAAAAAAATATTATAAAATATATAATGAAAACAGTGGTCCCCTGGAGTTGTGTCACTGGTGTTACCGCTTAACAAAAGTATTTTATTTTGGAATAAAATATCACACTGATGACATCACTCGACTTCCTCCTTCCTATTTTCTAAACATCTATGAAAAAAGGCTCATGTTTAGTCCACTGTTTCTTTTCAGTTATGATAAATTTTCTCATTTATCTCATGATTTCATATGAAGCTTTTAGTTGATGTCACTGGTGTGACCTATTTATTGTTAGGGAAATGCAAGGGCGTAACCATAGTATAGATATTGGGGGGGGTCCAAATGTGACGCCCCCCCCCCCATCTATTTTTAGGGGGTTGTTGCGATAGAGGCTATATTTTTTTTTTTTTTTTTTTTTAACAGTCTGTTTATTGAGATGTAATGATATATAACAGTAATACAATAACATTGTAGTTACATCTTTTAACATATGACAGCCAGGGAAAAACAAAAACAAACAACAACGAAAAACAACAAAAAGGAAGAAGAAAAATAAAACTAAACAAAATAAATTGGCACAGGTTAATTCAGATAGTGACATGATATGGGAATTTGAGAATACAAAACATGCATGCACGCAGGCATACAACAAATGTATCAACAATGGTTAATTCATGCACATCTATGAAGGGGATTGATGCAATAGGTCAGGTGTCAGACTATCTTGTCTTCTCTTGTCTCATTCAGTACATTGCCAAAATCTGAGTTTGAGATAAATGATATAAATGGTGTCCAAATATTTTCAAAAGAAGAAAGTTTACCTTTTAGCATATAGGTTATCTTTTCCATCGCTAAACAGAAGGACATGTTATTAATCCACTGTATGATAGATGGCTTTTCCACTTTCTTCCAGAATAAAGCTATTAGACGCTTTGCTTGAAGTATACTTATATCAACAAGTTTACGAGTGCTGCCATGGTGTACAATGTTCTCTGGAATAATTCCTAAAATAAAAATTTCTGGATTCATTGGTAGGTTTATAGGTACCATCTGAGAAATGAAAAAAGCCACTTCTTTCCAAAACTCCTGCACCTTAGGGCAGTTCCACATACAATGCAAAAGTGTGCCTCTATCAACTGAGCATTTAATACATGTGTCTGGAATATTCTGGTTAATTTTATTTAACCTAACTGGAGTAATATACGTTCTCATAATCCAGTTGTACTGTATTAATTTGAGATTACTATTAACTGTTTGTAATTGAGCTTTCATACATATTCCTTCCCATACATCCAGGGGGATGTTTACATTTAAATCTTCTCTCCAAGAAGCCAATTTAAATTCTGATGATTCTTTAGAGAATGACTCCAACATTTTATAAAATATCGATATTAAACCTTTAGATTGGGCAGGTTTTGATAGCAGGTCTTCAAGAGGTGTTTTATTAGGTTTGGTAAGCTTTGCACCTTGATAAGAAGAAACATAGCTCCTAAATTGAAGGAATTTAAAGAAATGTTTTTTTGGAATATCAAACTGCGCTACAATTTGCGTAAAGGACATTAGATCTTTTCCTTTATAGAAATCCTCAATTTTTTGCAGCTCTTTATCAAACCACTTCTTAAATCCTGGGTCTGATCTAGCTGGTTTGAAACACTTGTTCCCCCATATCGGAGTAAAACATGATAAAGTATCGGATTGACCTAAATATTTATATACATCACACCAGACATTAATTGTATTAATAAGGATAGGATTAAAAGATACAATATCTTTGTCTTTTCTGAGAGATTTAATATCTGCTGAATAAAGGTAGAGATTAAAGGGTAATTTTGATTTTATAAAGAAAGATTCAATGTCCAACCAAGATGTATGAGTTTCAGAAGAAAAATAATATAAAGTAGATCGTAACTGTGCTGCTCAGTAGTACCACTGTAAATTGGGAAACTGGAGACCACCCCTATTGTAAGGCAAGTATAATAATGATAGACGAACGCGAGCTCGTTTATTATTCCAGATAAAATCAGTGAATAATCTCCGAAGTGTTGTAAAAAAGGAGGATGGAGGGCAGAGTGGGATATTTTGAAACAGATATAATATTTTAGGTAGTACACTCATTTGTATCGTATTTACACATCCGATTAGCGATATAGGTAAACTTTTCCATCTTTCAATAAATTTAGAGATAGTGTTTAAAAGAGGCTGGTAATTAGCTGAAGATATATGATCTATATTAGCCATTATTTTAATTCCTAAACAAGTGAAGGAATCTACTACGTTAAATTATGTTACAGCTGGTATTTGACTATCCTCATTATTTAGTAATAGGATACATGATTTAGACTGGTTTATTTTATAACCAGAAAAGTTTCCAAAGAGTGAAAGAAGTTGAGTTAAAGAAGGGATGGAATGAGCCAAATTTGTCAAATATATAATTACATCATCTGCATACAAAGAAATACGCAAATCTATTTTGTCTGATCTGATGCCTAGTATATTACTATGAGACCTTACTGCAATGGCAAGTGGTTTGATTGCTAAAATAAAAAGAAGTGGTCAAAGAGGGCACCCTTGACGAGTACCTCTTTGAATATTAAAAGCGTTGGAAACTATATTATTAGTAAGCACTTCAGCCATAGGATGCATATAAAGTATCTTAATCCACTTACAGAATGTTTCTCCAAACCCAAATCTTTTAAGAACCTCGAATAGATACGGCCATTCCACCCTGTCGAAAGCTTTTTCAGCATCTAAGGACAAAATGGCCGTATCACCAGTCCCCCTTTTGAAATATAAAACATTAAGCAAGGTTCTAACATTATGAAAACCTTGCCTGCCCTTAATAAATCCGTTTTGGTCTTGGTGTATTATCTTAGGGAGAAGTGCTTCCAACCTCCTAGCTAAAATTTTACTCAATATTTTAACATCTGTATTAAGTAATGAAATTGGTTGGAATGATTCACATTTTGTATTTATTTTATTAGGTTTAGGTATTAATGTAATGAGAGCGTATCTTAAAGATTCTGGGAGCACACCATTTGCAAAGGATTCTTTAAACATATCTAAAATTGGTCGGACAAGTTCTTTTTTAAATTTCTTGTAAAAATCTACATTAAGGCCATCTGGCCCCGGTGTTCGACCTGCTGTTAAATTGTCAATAGCCTCTGTGATTTCTTCTTCTGTTATGTCTATGTCTAGAGATTTATTTGTCTCTTCAGAGATAGTAGGTATAGATAAATTGTCAAGAAAGGTTGTTTGTGAAATAATATCCGCATACTCAGAAGAATATAAAGTCTTAAAAAAGGATTTAAAAGTGTCATTTATCTTTACTGGGTCTACTGTAATACTGCCACTATTATCTTTAATAGAATTTATTGTTCTTTCAGATTGTTTTTGTTTAATTCTCCAAGCTAGCAATTTTCCTGCCTTTTCACCTTGGTCATAATAATTTTGTCTTAACATCATTAGACTAGCTGCTGCTTTTTTGGCAGTGTCACGAATCTGGTCTGCACTTCCGTCCATTCACCACCAGAGGTCACTCGCTCACCACATGGACTTTCACACCACACACCACATGGACTCCATTTCCCATCATCCAACACTGATCACAGCTGTCACCAATCACTCATTGCACTAATCACACGCACACCTGATCCCACGCACATACTGATCACACACGCTTTATAAGCCTTGGACTTTCTCTGCCGAGTATTGTATGCGTTTACCGCTCCCATAGCCGTAGCTACTCTACAGAGCCCCTGTTGTTTTCCTAGTTTTCCCCTGCCTGTTTGGTTTGTGTTTTCCCGTGTTTGTTCTAGCCTGTGTTTCCCTGGATTAACCCTTGCCTTGCTGTTTGGACTCTGATTGCACACCTTTGGATTCTAGCCCGTGTTCCCTGGATTATCTCTCTGCCTTGCCCACTGGATACTGTTGCCGATTGTCGACCTTTGCTTGCCCTAGGATTACTCTTTGTCTTGTCTCTGCCACAGCTGTTTGCCATTGTTTCGACCCTGCCTGTATCTTTGACCATGCCTGTAAATAAATGTCTGCACATGGATCCGCACGCCTCTCGTCTCGTCAGCCGCGTAACAGGCAGATAGTTCGTTATATTTAGTTCTAAGGCTCAGCAGTTCCTGGTGAAGGAACATTATTATATGATAAGGTCTTTTCTAGAAGTTTAATTTTAGTATCCAGTTCTGTCAATTCTTTCTTATAGCTTTTTGATTTACTACTTGTGACACTTAGAATAACACCTCTAATGAAGACTTTAAAAGCTTCCCATCTGATAATAGCTGAAGTTTGTGTTGTATTAATATCAAAGTACATATCTATCTGTTGTTTAATATGATTGTTAAATTGATCATCTAGGAGCCATTTAGGATGAAATCTCCATTTTGGAGGATTTCCTAGTAATTTAGGATCAATGTAAGTGAGTAATATGGGGGCATGATCTGAAATTACTATAGAATCATAAGAACAATCAGTGATTATATGACATAATTGTTGCTGAAATAAGAAAGTAATCAATTCTGGAATAAGACTGATGTGTTCTGGAGAAGCAAGAATACTGGATATCCTTAGGGTGTAATTGTCTCCATATTTCAACAAGGTTTAAATCTTTTATAAAATAATATAGGGTCTTTCTGGTCTGTTTATGAGACTGATCAAGGCCAGATGAACGATCTCTAATCGGATCCAATGTACAATTGAAATCTCCTCCCATCACATAAAACCCAGAAAAGGTGGATAAAGTTAGAAAGAGGTTACTATAGAATTTGGGGATGTCATCATTAGGACCATAAATATTAACAAGATTCAATGGTTTTGTTAATAATGTCCCTTGAACAATTAGGTATCTACCTGTAGGATCCTGTATTATCCTATCCATCTGAAATGGAATTGATTTGTGAATCATTGTGATTACCCCTCTTGCTTGAGAACTAAATGAAGCTGCAAATACCTGACCAGGCCATCTATTTCATATTCTACATATGTCTTTGGGCATTAAGTGTGTTTCTTGAAGAAAAACAATTTTAGACTGAAGTTGTTTTAACCTAGACATCACTTGTTTGATTTTGGAAAGAGTATGCAGCCCCCTACAGTTCCAAGAAACTAATTTAACCGCAATGTTTTCCGTCATTTTCTTCTACATTGTGAGATAATCCAACACTCTCCCATATTTTAAAACGTAAAGACGCCTGTACCTTATGAAGATAAAATATAAAACAAACTAGAACTAAAATAAACAACATGAATAGAAACATCGTCCAATTAGAGAAACAACAACACTTTAACTCCACAACGATGAATTGCCGAAAACCACCAGCAAATTCAAACCCTTCACTACTTCTAACTTCCTGAACTAGATCAACCCAGTTTAAAGGGGGGAAAAAAAACGTAAGATGAATCGTATCGCACTCGAGCCCCGCTGAACAATTTACATAGTCTCCTTATAAGAAATAAAGTCTATTGATTTATTGTCCATTGCTTATATGCAATTTTCTTGAAAGTGAACAAGCACTGAGAAAACAGCACCAGCTTACATGTTCATTAGAAAGTCGTCAACTTCCGATGGACTTTGAAAGACGTGAGCTTGGCCATTAACGGTCACTCGGAGGCGCGCTGGAAAGATGAATCCGTACATCAGTCCCTTAGCTCGCAGCTTCTTCTTGACTTCGTCAAATTGCCTGCGTTGCTTGTTTACTTCAGCAGAAAGGTCCGGAAAGAACATGATTCGCTGATTTTGGAACAGTACATCTTTCTTTGCTCTGGCCGCTCGCATCACACGCTCCTTGTCTCTGTAGTCCAAGAACTTCACAATCATCACTCTCGGGGTAGACTTCGCATCCGCTGCAGTCCTTCGCATATAACCGATCCTGTGGGCCCTCTCAATGGCCAGTGGCTTCCGCAGTGGTTCCATGTCCAGCGCTTCAGGTAACCAGCTTTCTAGAAATGTACATACATCGTTGCCCTCAGATTTCTCTGGTAAACCTAAAAGCCTCAGGTTGGAGCGTCGACTGCGATTCTCCAAATCATCTATTTTCCAGGTGAGTACAGTAATTTTCTTTTCCAGAGTGTTGGTTGTTGATTGAAGTGTGGAGACCGAATCTTCAGTCTGAGAAATGCGTTCCTCTGCCTGCGTTATTCTTCCGAAGCACTCTGTGACTTGATTTTTTATATCTTGTACAGCTGAAAGTACCGTTTCGAACTGAGAGGCCATGTCAGCTTTCATCGAGTTTATTGCTTGAATGATACCACTTGTATCAGCGTGTAAGCCGCTAGCTTGATCTCCACTAATCGGTGACGAGTCTTCACTGCCATATGTAGGCCGCAGCACCTCTTCCATGCTTTCAGAGTCGGATGTAATTTCTGTGGTTTCCACTTTTTTCGGCTTTTGCTTTGCTGGTTTAGGTGACATCTTAAAGAGCAATCACTTATAAACAAACTAAGTTCGAAAGTCAAATGAAACTGGGATAAATTTAGGAAATCTTCATACAAATTACAGCGGGGCTAACTCGTGCGTCTCTTCAGCAAGGCGCCATAACCGGAAGTCCCCGCGATAGAGGCTATTTACACTAAGTGAAAATAGCAGTATTCTTTAGTGATATGCTATTTACACAGTGCAGATAGCTTTAGATTCTATTTATTCTCTGTTAAAATAGCATGATTCTGCTAATTACTTATTGCAAGTATTGAATAAAAGGGTATGAATAATTGTGGCGAGAAAAACATTACTTATTGCAAATAGTGGCACTTATCTGCACCTCTGTATTGTAATACATTATAAAATAGTATGCAATAACTTATTGAGTGTAATTTTTTAATTTTATTTCAAATTATTAGGACAAAAGCCCTCCCTACACCTACCCGATACTTTATGTTCAACTTTTTGATTATTTCCTTCATTTTTATTGAAAAATAAATGCTTTTCTTATGTGATTTGAAATTGAAAAAGGGAGAAAAAAAGTTAGCCAAAAGGCAGATTCGAACCCCAGGACGATCGTGTCTAATGAAGCGTAACACACGCTTTACTATCTGCGCCACTGAATCTAATGAGTGACCATCGTCTTTTTGATAATGTGACTATCGCAATAATATGTTTGTGGGTGGAATTAGTGTAAATAGCCTCTGCCAACAACACGCTATTTGCACTTAGACACTCCGATTTTTTATTTTTTTTTTATATTCCCAACAATTAAACAGTTGCCCACAGAAAAAAACACTTCCCGCGCCTCTGTTACCGTCTGAAAAAAAGGCGAATGTCCGCCTGTTCGTCCTGCTTCTTTCTTTTAGCTCCTACCTTCATTTAATTTAAGCACCAGTGACAGTCGGAGTCGGACTGAGCGGTTTTTTCAAACGATGCCGCAAACCGGCGTTTACGGGCTCAACCAAGTGTACAATCGAGGGGGGGTGGTCACACAGTTTTGATTGAAAGTAAATCGGAAATAACAACAGATCCACTAGGCTACAACCAGAGTTCATAAAAGGAGGGCATATCATATATCACATATTACAATATAATAGGCCTATTATTGGGGGGGACAGATTGGTATTTTTCCAATATTGGAAAGTATATGGTATACTTATATACACCAAAGTATATGGTGGTTACGCCCATGGGGAAATGTAAAAAAAACTATAATACAAATGGATTAAACTACTTAATTTAGTGAGTATACAATGATTGACAACATGTGGCTTGATACCTTGCAGCAGACATTTTGTAAAATGCATTTTTATGAAAATTGTCACTGGTGTTACTGTCACTGGTGTTACCTTCCTTATGGATAACACCAGTGACGATCAGTATATCAGGTCTAATGTATGTCACTGGTGTTACTGTCACTGGTGTCACTGTGCTGTGTTACTGAGTTACTGTACTGTTTTTGTCTGTCACATTAAATAAATAAAACATAATCTCCTTATTTCTTGCATTTTCATTATTTTTCTGTAACTCTGACTACATGTGCTGAAATCTTTTTTTTAGAAATATTTCATGAAAACTTTTAATATTGCTAAAAAAGGTAACACCAGTGACAACAAATGATACATGTGGTCTTGAAATAATTGCAAAAAAAAGCTAAAAAAAATAATAATTAAGCTGTCATTTATATGTATTCATAAAGTCAAAAGGTAATCTAATAATGTGGTCTAAGTTTAAATGTAAAAAAAAAAATAATAATTTTAAGACATTTTGCCATACCAAAAGTGGACGTTTCTGTAGAATGACCCACCATTTGTTTAATCTCTTTTTATAAATTGTTCAAAGTTTGGCTTAGCTTCCATTGTTTTCACACGATTGTGATATTTTCCTAGTAAAATAAGATTTGTGAACTGTATTGGAATTGAAGATGTTAGAAACACAGGTCATTGTTGTCATGTGGTGAATTTGGCCAATCATGAAACAGTTGTGTCGTCATCAGTGCTCCCGCAGTCGCTCTGGAGAAACTGCAGCGGCTGAGTCAGCCGGCTGCTCTCGAAACGCTATCGCGGTACTTTGATGCCACATGTGACAGTGACGTGGCGTCGGCGCTGGTTCAAGTCGGACAAATTTTCTAACCGGCATGCACTGCTTCAAGTCAGCCGCCGATCGGTTCTCATGGCGCCGCATGAAGTCGAACACACCTAAAACCTTGAAGTGGGCGGAGCTGAACCGGAACTTCGTACAGTTATACTTGATAAGACCGTTATGTCTATGGTTTTACAGAACAAATATGCCGTGTTTAACTAAAATATATATATATTTATATTATAACATTTATTTAAATATCTTCAAACAGTCGGAGCCGATCAGTGCTTCAAGATGTAGTGCGGTTGTGCCTCGGGGAATGCGAGTTGAAGTACCATTTTGGGGACCTTTCGTGATCCGATAAAAAAATATTTAAGTATCTTCTAATTAAAACAGTAGGGTTCGTATGCAGTTTAGAAACATGGAAATTGATTTAAGTAATTTCCAGGAAATGCATGGAAAAAGGCAAGTGAAATACTGCTATTTTATTTGCGCTTATTTCATTTAAAGATTTTAGGCTATACACATTTGTTCTGCGTTGTCATTTTGGAGGTTTATGATTTCCTTTGGCTCCTGCCCAGTTAAAACCGATCTTGCAGGTCTGGAAAACTTTGGGAAAAAATATGGAAAAATATTTGTTTTTCGACTATTTGCCCTATTCAGTGTTCTAAAATATAAAATTAATTTCTAAAAAATAAATTGATCATAATCTTTCATGACAAACGTTTAGTAATCATCTGAATAGGACTGAATTAATTCAAGGCACATTTTTTTCATTACGCGGAAGTCACGGTTCATGGGCTCACGGTCTCATCCTAGCTCTGTTTGTGTGTGTGCGTGTGGGTGTGTCTGATTGAGGCTGATTCTCTCCAGCTATCGCGTTTTTTGGGTGGCACGCCACCAGCGGTTTGCCGCGGCTGGGCCTCCGTCGGTGCACCAGTGGCAAGCGTTCTGTCCCGTGTTTCTACTGAGCTCTTACATGACATCTTTGTTAATATATTACATTTATGTTTTACATTACATTTTTACAGTTAGAAGGAATCTGAAGCACTGAATAAAAATAGTGAGTTATAATTATTAACAAAAGTTTAGTATAAAAACTGCAAGCACATTTTTAAATGAAATAAATAGTTTGAATGATCTTAAAAACAACAATACAAAATCTAATTAAAAAAAAAGCAAAAAAAAAAAAAAAAAAAATCTATAAAAATGAAATAAAAATAAAAGTGCTACTTTGTCCCACTATCACATGCCGGTTGCAGTTTACACCTATGTATGAATGGGTCATATAACTACAAAACGATTAAAATTCAAAATTAAATCTTTTTTATTGTTGTTGTTTATGTTCTATATAATGTTTATTTAAATGATGTGTGACGTGTTTTGATGGACGCGCGCTATGAGTTTCATCATTCAAACGCTGCAGCGAGGGAGTTACCATGGAAACGAGGCTGCAACTCTCAAACTGACAGCTGCAACACTGCGTCTCTCGCTGCTGTTTTCACCGTTTTCAGGTGAGTTTAGTCCTTAAAATCACACAAATATTACATACAACTGTTCCTGACACTTTTCTTTCTTGTAACTGATACGCTTCTGTTGAATATTTACTTCATAAAGACGGTTTAGTGTCTTCGAAAAAGTCCGTTAGCATCTCAACTGTTTTCAGACGATGTATGCTAACTCTGTATATTGAGCTCTGATTTATCAAAGTTTTGACTTTTCATCACATATTTATGTGTAGTTGGGAGATTTGAATAGCTTTGTAAAGGTTTTGTCAATGGGTTATTGGAATTAGACTAATTTATTTAGCCTAAAATATGTGCTGTAACTTTACTGTTAATCGGTGACGTCACTTAAAGGAGCATGTATTAACTGAATCGAGTTAAAACGTGATTTGATATTTAATGGCAAGCAATTATTGATAAAAATTGTTCTGTGGTTTCAGGAGTAACACTTCTACAACAGAAGAGAAGCTCCAAGATATCTAAATTTCTGAAGGAAGCTGCTGACAGAGATGTGGCAAACATAGGTAAGCTGCATGAGAAAGCTCTTTAAATCACTTCATATATGCAAATATGTAGTGACAAAATGCATATCACCATGCATCTTTTACAATTGTTTATTAAAGTTATTTTAAGAAGGTTTTGACATCCAAACATGAGTGAGTGATGTTAAAATGTATTTTATTTCTGTGATCAAATATTAATTTTCAGCATCATTACTCTTCAGTTTTACTTGATGATCATTCAGAAATCATTCTAATATGCTGATTTGCTGCTCAGGAAATATTCCTGATTCATATTTAGTTTTGTGTTTTGCGTGTATTATTCAGGATTCCTTAATGAACAAAGTTTAAAATGAACAGTGTTTATTTGAAACAAAAATATTTACTCTCACTTCTCATCAATTTAATGCATCCTTGCTGAATAAAAATGAATTTATTAAAAAACCTCACTGACTGCAAACTTTTGAACAGTATTGTACAATACCATTTAAAGGTCTGGAGTCTATTTAACAATGAATCCTGAAAAAAAAGAAAAAAGTTTACACTAAAATGTTTTATCAGCACATCTTTTTTTTTAATATTGTTAATAATCAGAAATGTTTCTTGAGCAGCAAATCAGATTTATTTTTGAAGGATCATGTGACACTGAAGACTGGAGTAATGATGTTAAATTCAGCTTTGATCACAGCAATACATTACAATTTTAACATATTCAAATAATTAAAAAAAAAAAAAACAGTTGTCTTGAATTGTAATATCATTTCACAATGTTATTGTTTTAACTGTTTTTTGAGTTGTGAGTATAAGAGACTTCTTTCAAACATGTAAAAATCCTACTGACCCCAGACTTTTTAACGGTTGTGTAAATTAGTTATGATGTTCCTCCCACTTCAATAATACTGCGGCATATGTACATAAAATCCAATTAACAAAATGCTGAAAGGGCAAAAATATTTGGTTACACTTTATTTTGATAGTCCACTTTAGACATTCTACTAACTATAAGTAACTTTGTAACTACGTGTCAAGTAATTCTCATTAATTTGCAACTACATGTCTACTAACTCTCAGTCGGGTAGGTTTAGGGTTAGTAGAATAAGTTGACATATTTGTAAAGTTTCTCATAGTCAGTATGTTGTATGTTGTAGACCCATCAAAATAAAGTGTTAGAAGTTATTAAGCAGAGAGTCTACTAATACTCTTAATGACTGCTAGTTGACGTGTAGTTGCAAAGTTACTTACTGCTAGTAGAATGTCTAAAGTGGACTATCAAAATAAAGTGTTAACAAATATTTAAGTTGAACTCTTTTTATTGCTTGTGCGTAGTTGAGAAGACATATTAAGTCTGCACAAGTATATTTAAAAAATATGAAATGAATGGTTATTTTCAAATCCAGTCAACATTCAGAATGCTAAATGTTGACTAAACTAATAAAAACAAATCCAGCCAACACTGAGATCATTCCGCACGTGCACGAGCCTGAGTGACTTCGCAGGAGAAACAGCGCCGCCATCTTGTCAAGTTCCCGAGTCAGGTGAGTTGCACTAAATGAATGTTATTTTTTTAGACTAAATTTAACGAGAAAATCATGCAACATATTCAATTTTTTTGAGTGGACATTTAGAAAGTGTTTTATGAGTTGTATATCTGAAGAAAAGTGGATATAAGACGTATGTCAAGTTCAGGCATCAAGTAAGTCAAGTGGCACTGAATAAATCTTTGTACTTAACGTTATACTGCATTTATAAAAACGTATATTATAAAGGTGTAAATGTTTTATTTAAAATGTATATATTTATACACAAGCGGACAACATAAATAAAAACATTGAATAAGCGTTGTATGATACGTTATGTCTGAGGGAAGTTTAAGTTAAGGGAACGTGCTCTCACCTTGTTTAATCCATAAAACACAATGTCAAAAGCTGTGTTACTATAATTAATTCTTGTCTCGTGAATGGCGCTTCATAAGAGAAGTTTGTCGTTCCGAACGAAAATGAACAACTGAATGGATTGTTCTAGTCAGTTCTAGGTTAGTGAATCACTAGATTCAGTAAACACTGGGACAACTGATCAATCAATTTGTAAAACGTCACCATTGGTATTTATCAACAACAGGCAGTACCGTTATATTATGATATAATTTTATGCTATTTAAGGTAACTTAGCCCTATAATATGAAATGTACATGTTCTATTACAAATCCAGTCAGCATCAATGCTCCCTGTTGTGCAATGGATGGATTTATGCCACAAAAAAAAAAAAAATGGTTTCAACTTCTGTTTCATCACAAATTAACTGATATTGATACATTGTAAGTGATTTAAAAGGCATCATTTAATTTTTTTTAACTTAAAATGTACTTTTCTTTCTCCATCAGGGTGTGGCCAAAGGTTTCATTGGTGCTTTGTCATCACTGCAAGATTTCAGATGCAACCCAGTCAGTTCTTGCAAGGCACCAAACACCAGACTGCTCCACTGCAACTACATATTGTGTACTTTCAAGACTAGGAGTTTATTGTTTTCATTCCAGGTAATGTGTGTAAATGTTTAGAGTATTTACTACAATTAAAATGTGCTTTATTGTTCTCAGTGGCATCTACGCTAATATTAGTCTGTTTCATTCTTATTCTGAGGTCACCATAGCCACCCAGATCCAGATCAGATGGTGGATCAGCACCTAGAGACGACCTCTACAGCCCTGAATGTCAGCGGAGACCATGTCAACTAGATGAGCTCCAGAGACAGATCCCCAGTGAAGACCTCGTTGGCCATCTGGACAAGACCACGAGAACCAGACAAGTCCTCTGCTCAATCTGACCTGTGCAGGAATTAAACCACGCCATGCTGGTTTCGTCTGGCCAGAGCAGAACTGCCCCTCGACTGAGCCTGGTTTCTCCCAAGGTTTTCTACTCAGTTTCTGTCACTGATGGAGTTTTGAGTCCTTGCTGCTGTCGCCTTTGGCTTGCTTATTTGGGGACGCTTGGCTGATTGCATAGACACTATTGGAAGAGAGCTGAACTGAATGATGATTTCACTGAATCATCAATGAACTGACTTTAACTGGAAAAATGACTTGTTAATGTCCTCTTGCATTATTAACAAACTATTTTCCTGTTTGACTGTAAAGCTGCTTTGACACGATCAGTATTGTATAAAGTGCATTATAAATAAAGGTGACTTGACTTGATTTTATATACTGTAACATAGGGCTGGGCGATATGAGCAAAAATTCATATCTCTGTATTTTTTGGCTGATGTGCGGTATACGGTATATATCTCGGTATTTTGTATTTGGATTAAAGGGGTGGTTTACTGCTTTTTTTCTTTGCTTGATTGTGTTTATGGGGTGCAATATAACATGTCTTTGTGTTTCGTTTGTTAAAAAACGCCTTATTTTTCATATATTTCACCTTTATTGTAAGCCGCTTTCTCCTCTGTCATTTGAACGACCGGTTGACTTCCTGATTCTATAAACCACTCCCTCAGAAACAGGCAGTGGGCTCAGATTGGTCAGCTGGGCCGGTGTGTTGTGATTGGCTAAACTGTGTACTGCACATTGTCCGGAAACTTCACGCCCATTACCTTCACGGGCGACAGCTGCATGTGCTCCGGTCAAATGTAAATAATGGTGTCAATGTTGCCGTATCAGTTTGAGCCAGAATTAGACCCAGAAAGCGGTAATGAAGAGAGTCAAGCAGAACTTCCGCAAGCACGGCTCTTACAAATGTTTCTGAATGGAAGTTTGCTGTTGTGATTACATATCAATTTTTGAAGTTTGTACACGTTTGTCTTATACACACAAAATAGCATCGAACTAACTGGCCACTATAACCAAACAGCGTTGGCATGTGTTTACGTTCTTGATCAAATCGAAAAATTACGTCATAAAGTATACATGGAAAATACATTTACAAAATTAGTACATAATTACAAATTCGGGTCCAAAATGTTTATGCTGCGTTTGTCATAGACACACGAAATAGCATTTAACTAACTGGCTACTAAAGCCAGCGTTGGCATTTGTTTACGTCCTTGATAAAACTAAAACATTACGTCTGAAATTATACATGCAAATACATTTAAAATTATGAAATCTTACTTACAGGTTGTGGCCCAACAACTGCTGCCTCTGGTTTTAAAGTTGGAACCGCTCCATGTTTTAGTAATAGTGTCTGTGTGAATCCGGCATTGAATTCGTGTAGATTCTCGAAGATGTCTTCCGTAAAATGCGCAGCACAGAGAGCTAAATTATGATTGTAATTGTCAGGAACATGATCAAACATAAATTTTAACCATTGCTGACGAACTACAGCGTCCGTAGGAAGCCCGAACACAGAAGACCTGACAGCTGGGTGAAAATAACACCGTTTCGACGGCATGACTACAACTCTCCACTATAACTCTTCCTCTTCGACAAAGCCGCAGAACATGGCCTTGCCCCCTTTTTTGCATGTTTCGGAGGGAGGGGTTTGATGGGTTTTTTACGTATGCAACCCGGGAAGTATCTCGTTGTAGTCCCATAGGAGTCGTTTTTGTAGGCATTAAACTTCCTGATTTTTAAAAGACGATATCTCCGCTTACGTTGAACCTTCAGCGCAGCAACTTTGCAGATACTGTTCATGCACCAACAGCAACATTACACACTATTTTAAATGAAAAAAGTGAAATCGCAGTAAACCACCCCTTTAAACAAATAAAGTGAATGTAAGCATGAAGACATATATTATGTGCAAAAAGGGTTAAAATCACATTACATTCTAACATTGTAACATTGCAATCTAAAAACAAAAATAATGCTTTTAAAGCAGAAGTTAAATTTACTAAACTAAAATTGAAAATAATAAAAAAGCACAGACTAATTGAGTAAAAAGGCTATTTTGATTACCCCATTACACTTTACAGTTTGTGCTATCATACAAATACACTTGCTTATCGGTTTAAAATTCTACATATGTCACATTTATTTTCCAACTACAAATATTTCAGCAAAATGTATAGTTTAGTCAGAGTTATTGCGCTCCTATTTCATTGCACTCCATCTGTTTGGCGCGCATGCGCGTGGCGGCCCTCGTTCTAAATGGTCTGTGAAGTTTAGCAGGGGCGTAAATTTCATCTCACAGTAGGGGGGGACAATAAACGTAAAATTTCTCAAGAGCAATTTTTGAAGGGGACACAAATAATACAGCCAAAATTGTACTTATAAGGATCGATATGTGTACACAGCATGTGTACATAGCATGGAGACCGTGTTTAAATATGAGTTCATGGTTCACCACGCGATCATATTATAATTATTATTTTGCTTCATCCATATTTTAGGTTTCGTCTGAAACCTAGTACGTCTCTTTCGCATTAATTCAACCGCATTAAACCCACTGATCTGCCACTTAACATCATATTGAACGAAACCCAACACATAGGTCTACAATATTAGCCTAATATCAGTTCACACACAGGCTTATCGCAGTGTTAGTTGTAGTGGGTGACAAGCTACGGTATTAAGCTTGTCAAACTTATAATCGCTCATAGAAAATACATCGGATGTCATAATTTTTTTGTAATGACTAATTTATTAATGATCCAGCATCATCTGTATTAAAGAGAAAGAATCATTTCACCCGATGTTTAAAAGAGAATAAAATAGCCTTGACAGCCTACTTACACATAACTAACTTGCTCTCTCCCGCCGGACTCGTGTGTGTGTATCGGTAAAGAAGGAAAGCAGGCAGTGGACCAAACCACTGTGAGGAAAGGGAGGGGGGAATCAAAACATTTCTGAACTTAAAACGTTTTTTTGCGTTTATTTTGTTTTACTAGTCACACAGTTATTTTAAGTATATGTCCATTATATTATTTTCAATACACAGAGTCACTTGTAATTATATTTTTAGGGGGGACAAGCCTCAGATAGGGGGGGTCCTGTCCCCCCCGGGATTTACGCTTATGAGCGGAAAATTGCAAAGCAAAAGCTCACGCACTTCTGACTGCAAAATGGAAATATTTCCATGGCTTTCTAACATTTACAGATGGAGAATATACCTGTGAAATGTAAGTTATGCGTTAAGTAAAACAGCACGTCTCTGTCAGCGGCACACACAGCCTTTCTGTCAGAGCCGCTTTAAACTGAAACTATAAACTATAGGCTACTATATCTTACGATTTTTTTTAAAGCCCTTCATATATAGCCTGATACATGTAGAACAAATTGTATTATGCACTTTCTCCGCAGCAGTTCAGTCTGTGTCCTCCCTAGATATTTTTTTCAGATCGTATCAAACTACTTATATTGATATTAACGGTATTGCTTCATACCGTATCGCTTAAAAAGAATATATCGATATATCGTACAAACTTGACTTGAACTTGACTTGAAACTCGATATACCGCCCAGCCCTACTGTAACACCTGGTTCATTTTTTATTTTTGTGACTTCTGCCTCATTTTAAAGATGTAATTGTGAACAGTAGTAATATTTGTAAATGTTTGTTTGCTAACATTTTGTTTAGCTTGTTTAGGTTTTTCTTAGTTCATTAAAGTTTAAACTGAATTTTGCAGTTGTATTACAGATGTAATGTTTGTCAGCTGGAGCTTTAAAGGGATAGTTCACCCAAAAAAGAAAATTTGCTGTTAATTTACTGACCCTTAGGCCATCCAAGATGTAGGTGACTTTTTATCTTTAAGCCTGTATGTTTAGTCTGTATGACAAATGTTATAAATGGAGATTCTTATTAAATAATGGCTATTATGTGTTGTAAATTGTGTGTTTTTAGTGATTGATAAACACCAGTTAATAATTTTGTTAAACTATAAAAATATATGTTTTAGTTCCCCCGCAATTTCTTATGATGACCAAATCTTAGTTGAGGTAACAAACACATGGAGTAAATGGTTAAATTTGAATTGACATAACTTGTTGTAGTCCTCTAAATGTTTGACCAACTAAAACATTTTATTTGAATGGACTATAAAACTACTTTTTAGAGTGTAGACTGTGTCTGTTCCTTGAATACTGAGGACAAAATATATGCTTACTAAGGGATATACAATAAAATCAGATTGCGATTTAACCAAATTATAGCTAAGTAAGCTAAATAATGTCACAAAGTACCCAGTATAGTACCCAGAATATCAAAGTCCAGTAAAGGAGGCAGAGCTTTTTCGCATTTTACTCTTAAACTCTCAAATAGCCTTCTGATAATGTTTGAGGCTCAGACACACTCTCTCTGTTTAAATCTGGATTAAAAACCATCTTTTAGCCAAGCGTTCACATAACAACTCATAACCTTGTACTCTAGTAATAAATGCACGTGATCATCTTTTGCCTGAAATAATATGAACAGCATCTATGCTAAATCTTCTTTTGTTTTCCTGTTTCTATCTCTCAGGTTTCCCATCCCAGTGTTACTACAGCTTGGATCTAGCCTCACTTGTGGTGACTTCAGATGATGGCAACACTCATGAAGACCCCAGATGATGGCAACTACAGATGAACATACCAACCTGACAAATGTTATGTATTGCCTTAAAGCATACGCTGAGTGATTTTCAACCCACTTTGTATTGTTACTATGAATATATGTGAACGAACAATGTTTAATCTTTCTCTGAGTTCCATGAGATATACCTATTTATTTGTCAGCCAAATAATATTTTGCATTATCCGAATATTGTTTATTTACATATTACAGACATTGTGGCAGTATAAAGTGGATTTAAATTCACCAAACTTACCCTTTAATGTTTGTCTGCTTAACTGAACATGACTTTGAACACATAACTTGTATTATCTTAGAGTTATTGACATATAGACATTAATTTGTTGCCAGAAGATGCTCCCCATTGAGTCAGTCACCTCAGGCTGTTGATAGGATTTTTTTTTTGAAACCTTGAAATTTTCTAAAGCTGCTTTGATTGTGAAAAGCAGTGTACCCTTACAACAGTTAACCATGTTTTTACTATGGCAAAACTAGTAATCATAACTAGTAATCAGGGTTTTTTAGTTTTTCTCAAACTAAGGTTTTGATATCGTGGTTCTACTAAAGTAATATTTTAGTAATGCTGGAGTAAAACTGTGGTAACCATAGTTTTTGAAACCATGGTGAAGTTTGTAGTTACTATAGTAGTTACGGAAAAGCGGAGGCTGCCGCTGGTGGTCCGCTTGAAAAACGATGAGCAAAACGCCTGTGAACCGCGGGTGGCGTCCGCCGGTGGGCCGCCGACTCTGCCACCAGTGGGCCGCCAGTGGCCCGCTAGTCTTATGTTAGCTGGGATGTGGTGCACAACCTACTTCCTTCACTTTGTGATATCTAGACGTGATTTTCAATAAACCGCTCCTGTTTCCGCGCTTTGAATCCACCAGTCTTTATGACAGCGGAACTCTTTAAGCAGTCTTTTTTTTTGAACTTCACTAAACAAATGTGTGTGTGCCATGCAAACCAGCAAAAGATAAAGAAGCAAACATGTAGGCCTAGTAGAAAATGTATCTGTATCTAAGCTGATTATTGACAGCGAGCTGGTTTGGTTTTTGAGAGACTGAGATGCGCAACACGGCTGTTTGATTGGTGATCGCGCTGTGCTTATTTAATTCATTCGTGTATCATATCATAGTCTATAAAGTTTAAATCATTGCCTTTTAAATATACACAAATAGTAGAACGTGTATGATGTATTATTTTAGTTGATATTACTCTTGCCAAGCTCTGATTTCTGAGAGATGCATGGCAACAGCAATGACGTGTTTGATTTGCGTTCTTTTAGTTCATAAAATGTATTCATTCACTTCACACACTCATTATTGTGCAACTTTAGAGGTTTGTGTAAAATATCGCGCTGATCCTCTGGCTTACCTGTTACCTAGCAAACACCAGACTGCGCTGCAGCCTCAGCTGAATATTCGGGCAGAATTATTCGTTATTCGTTTTTGAAGCCATTATCCGTGCCTTTCGGAATAAGGTATTCGGCTTCGGGCACACCCCTAATCAAGATAGACATCCACGGGAGGACCCATCTGCCATATTATCCCTTATGAAAATGAACCATGGTTTTTTTATAGTAACCATGGTTTAACTATGGTTTTTGTAGTAAAACCATAGTAACTACAAAATAAACCATGGTTTTAGCACAGTAACCATAAGCCGCTTTTCCACTATCGGGCCGAATGGTTGGTTATCTTTGCTTAACCGTTCCCTTCCGTGCCGATCCGGGCCAGTCAGCACGGATACGGTTTCATTTTCCACTGCGGGGCTGATAACTGATCTCTTTGGAATGCAATTCAAATGTGTCAGTCGTTGCCGTGGTAACACAAGTGTTTACATATGACTTGAGGTGTAAATAACCACCGCGTTATGGCGGATGATCAGAAATAGATTTTATTACTAATTTGTGTTTACATTGCTCAAAATAGCGCGCTTAGCAAGCTCTCGCGCAGTACTCAAACAGTGACGCGCGACGCGCTGCTGGTTTAAATGTTAATTTGTCCTGTGCCCTCTTTCAATAAATCACATTCTCAGTCATTCCCAAACATGTAATTAACAATGATCACCATTTGCTAAGCAAACTATTTGGTTTTGGGTTTGTCGTTCTTGGAACCTGGTCTATAAGACAATACAAAATTGAAACGGCCAAAAAATAAAGCCCAGCAGGCCTGTCTGGCGTTTAATGGTGTTAATGGTGTTTTTTACATGCATGCTTTTTATGCTAGTTTAATTCTCAAATAGATCTGATACTTTAGTTTCAACAAATCTTTAACCATCTGGGGTCGACAAACGCGGATACGTGTTTTGAGGCAGATTTTCCTGATAAGGCCGAAATGAGCTTGAATTACTCTGCCATTTTTGATCGTACAGATAAGAGCAATACACCATTTGAATCTGTAAGGGGTCTACTTGTATTTGTATACACTCATAATAACAACTAAACTTTGTGCTTTTGAATAATAAAGAAAACAAACAGGGTGCGTTCTCAGTAGAGATCAACCGATATATCGATTTACAGATATTTTCCCGATATTTAAGCATTTTTCCATAATCGGAGATTGGTTTTGTGATATCGGATTCACCGATAAACAGCGCCATCCTGTGGGGGTTTTGAGAATTGCACACAGGATCGCCATTGCAGCAGTCTGAGGGGAGACGAGACAACAACAGAGTGCAGAGGTACTTGATTTGCTGTAGTTAGTAAACTTTATTTAACATTACAGTCATGAATGCACAAATTACATGTTTTACATAAATGCCTGATATGTAGGCCTAGTTTATGCAGCTTGTCTCTAAGAAATAGAGACGAACTCACAGACTCACATAAAATAATCCGTCAGTCTGTCCCGATAAAGACATAACTTCGCCTGAATTAAATAATATGCAGCCATGAAAGAGCGCATGTTGGAAATAAAAGCGCTGAATTTAATTATCTCTCTGTTGTATATGCTCATCATTAGTCTTGTGAAGCTGCTTTCATATTGCTGTGCACTCAGCTGGTTGATACTCAGGAAATGCTCCAGCACGGAGCAACCCGCATGTAACTTTTAAGAAGATTCACCCTAAATTATATTAACATTTACTATATAACCATTATTTCGCTAATAAACATCTAAATAAATAACTCTATGGAAACCAATTATTTATTATCTCCGCGATCGATCGCAGTTTGAGTTGCCTATAGTACCGTGTAAATGCATAAACCGCACTGTCAGCAGGCATTTCATAATCTAGATTCTAGAATGACAAAAACATTATTAATAATTCTGATATAACATGCCAGTTGAGAAATGCAATAAAATACAATGGTTTGTTATATTCCAATATTCCAGAGAATATTATTCAGTGAATTAACATTATCCAGTGAATTATTCTTCACTCTTTAGCCTATTAAACAGTCTTTAATTTACTTTATAACAGTAAATAAATATCAGTTCTGCATATTGGTTATCGGGCACAAAAACATGCAAATAATTGGTATCGGTATCGGTTATAAAAAAATCTATATCGGTCGATCACTAGTTCTCAGTCTTCACTCTCTCCGCGAACTGCTTTTTGAAACACATCACTAAAATTAACTGTAACTCAGCAAATACTTCACTCAGAGACATGATAAATATATCTATAGAAAGCTTGGCATGTCTAATCTTAAATGAAGTAAGTCTTACCGAAAACAAATATTCTGTGATAAAGTAATCTATATGAAACCAACGGCAGGTCCAGTTTTTCCGTCTGGTCTCATTATCTCTAATTAGGTCACGCCCACGCGCTGCTTGCGCTATTGTTATTAAAAATCTCCACGTGAGACACGCAGCATGTAAACGCCCACACCACCGTAAACAAAGCAGCAACGCCTTCATCTCAGATACTTTTCAGTTTTGGAAGAACACTCTGTGAGGAAAAAGCCTTGTATTTACCCCCAGAAGAGGCGCTGAGAGGAAAAAGCTTTGTTTACCTCACAAACCGAACGCGAGCACAGCTGGAGCCAGCGGAGGAGGAGATATTTTATACCGAGTAAGTAATGTTTCTTATTGGCATTCGATAATGTGTTGTTGTGACAAAATTGAACGCATTAGTTGAATGAAATGCTTTTCCCAAACTATAACTCCAGAATAAAATGTGTGAAATCGAAATTTGAATTTTGAAATATGATAGGCAACCTTTCATTGCATTTAAATGTTGCACGATGTGAGGATAGTTATATGTTCTATAAACAATGGTATAAAAGTAATGTCTAAGAAAGTTTAGACCAATATTTAGATTAGATTCAACTTTATTGTCATTACACAAGTACAGGTACAGGGCAACGAAATGCAGTTTAGGTCTAACCAGAAGTGCAATAGCAGCAAGTGCAGTATATACAATGGTTGAATAAGTGCAGGACAAGGATATGTACTGAATATATGTATAAATATATATAGAAAGATGGTTATTAATATAAACAGAATTTACAGGTGAATATGTATAGTGAATAAATATACAGATGGCTATTACTATAAACAGAATTTACAGGTGATATGTACTATCAATATAATATATATACAGATGACTATTACTATAAACAAGGTGTAAAAGTGCAGTGGAAGTGATTGCATATTACAATTAGACATACGGTGCAAAATGTTAATGTAAACATTGATAATGTAAACAACAGTCGGCAGTGCAAATGAGCATAGTCCAATTTAGGTATGGTAGTGCAAGATACAAAAGTAAACAGTTGTTACTGTAATAAAAATTTACATTCAGTAGTGCAAATTAGGCAGATGTGAGGTAGGAGAGAAGAGTTAATAATATATGAGGAAGTGGATCAACGGGGTTTAGAGTTCAGTAAAGAGACAGCTCTGGGGAAGAAACTGTTCTTTAGTCTGCTGGTCCTGGTCCGGAGGCACCTGAAACGCCTACCGGAGGGCAGGAGAGAAAACAGTCTGTGGGCTGGGTGAGAGGAGTCCTTAAGGATGCTGCGAGCTCGATGCAGACAGCGTTTCCTCTGGATGTGTTCGATGGCAGGTAGTGGAGTCCCTGTGATGCGCTGGGCAGTTTTCACCACCCGCTGCAGTGCCTTGCGCTCCGCAACAGAGCAGCTCCCATACCATACTGTGACACAGTTGGTCAGGATGCTTTCTATTGCGCAGCGATAGAAGTTCACCAGGATAGCAGAGGAGAGCTGATTCTTCCTCAGTGTCCTCAGAAAGAAGAGGCGCTGGTGAGCCTTCTTGACCAGGCTGGAGGTGTTGGTTTTCCACAACATGTCCGCCGAGATGTGGATCCCCAGGAACTTGAAACTGGAGACACGCTCAACAGCCATTCCATTGATGTGGATGGTGTCGTGTGTGCCCCTTGACTCCTTCCTTAAGTCCACGATGAGCTCCTTCGTTTTGGTGGTGTTGAGGAGCAGGTTATTTTCAGTGCACCATGTGGCCAGGTGCTGGATCTCCTCCCTATAGGCAGTCTCATCGTTGTTACTGATGAGGCCAATCACCGTGGTGTCGTCTGCAAACTTGACGATGGAATTAGATCCATACACAGGCTTGCAGTCGGAGGTGAAGAGGGAGTAGAGAAACAGGCTTAGCACACAGTCCTGTGGTACACCAGTGTTAAGTGTGATGGATGTGGAGCAGGTGAATCCTGATCGAACATTCTGGGGTCTGTTGGTCAGGAAGTCCAAAATCCAGTTACACATTGAGGTATTGATGCCCAGGTCTCCAAGTTTGGCTATTAACTTGGTTGGGATGACAGTGTTGAATGCTGAGCTGAAGTCAACAAACAGCATACGTGCATAAGTGTTCTTATTGTCCAGGTGAGTGAGCACAGAGTGCAGTGCCATGGAAACTGCGTCCTCTGTGCTCCTATTGCTACGGTAGGCAAACTGGTGTGAGTCCAATGTGGATGGTAGAGAGTCTTTTAGGTGTTCCAGGACCAGCCGCTCAAAGCACTTCATGACGATGGGTGTGAGTGCTACAGGGCGGTAGTCATTAGGGCACCTCGGACTAGAGTGTTTTGGCACTGGCACAATGGAAGTGCATTTAAAGCATGTTGGTACGGCTGCTTGGGCAAGAGACAGGTTGAAAATGTCTGTAAAACCCCAGCGAGCTGCTCCGCACATGCCCTGAGAACACGACCAGGGATGTTGTCTGGTCCAGCAGCCTTGTGCGCGCTGATCCGGCTCAGTGCCTTGCAGACATCTGTGGAGGAGAGTATGATTGGTGGGTGGTCAGCTGAGGGATTGAGCTTGGTGGCAGTTTCTCTGTTGTCTCTTTCAAAGCGAGCATAAAAGTAATTTAGCTCGTTCAGGAAGTTGACATCAGTGGCTGCGGGGTGGAGTGGGTGGGTTTGTAGTCACTGATGGCCTGAATGCCCTGCCACATGCGCCGAGGGTCAGAGTTGGAAAAGTGTCCTCTATCTTTAGCTTGTAGCAGTGCTTGGCCTTTTTGATGCCCCTCTTCAGGTTTGCTCTGGATGTGCTGTAGGCTTGTGCATCTCCTGATCTGAAGGCAGTGTTGCGTGACTTCAACAGGAGTCGCACTTCCTTGTTCATCCAAGGCTTCTGATTTGGATATGTGGTGATCTGTTTCTGGTTTGTAACACTGTCAATGGTGATATTGATATGATCCAATACAGAGGAGGTGTAAGAGTCAATGTCTGTGTGAGCGCCACTGGTGGCTTGAGAAGCAAACATACTCCAGTCTGTGTGTAGAAACCTTTCCTGGAGTGTGGAATCTGCCCCGCAGGCCACACCTTGATGGTCTTCACTGATGGCTTCACACGGTTGATGAGGGGTGCATATTTGGGGTGAGGAACAAAGAAAGGTGATCTGACTGTCCCAGGTGGGGAGGGGTGTCGCAACGTAAGCTCCAGCCATGTTTGTGTAAACATGGTCTAAGGTTTTGTTTCCTCTGGTGTGACAGGAAACATGCTGGTGAAACTTGGGTAGCACTGACTTTAAGTTTGAGTGATTAAAGTCACCTGCAACAATAAAAGCCACTTCCGGGTGATCAGTCTGTTGTTTACTGATGGCTGCGTGAAGTTCTTTCATAGCAAGCTTGGCATCAGCATCCGGGGAATATAGGCTGCAGTTATAATGGTGGAAGTGAACTCACGCGGTAGATAAACGGTCTACATTTAACCATGAGAAACTCAAGGTTAGCTGAACAATGACTCCCAACAATAGCAGAGTTTGTGCACCAAGCTTTGTTAATGTAAATGCACAATCCACCACCTCTGGTCTTACCGAGCCATCTAATGTTCTATCCGCCCGAGTGTGTGGCGTCCGCTAGCTCAATAGCGGTGTCCGGTATTCCGCTGTTTAACCAGGTTTCCGTGAAGATTAGGACGTTACAGTTCAAAAGTTTCTTGCTGTGTGTGATGCTGAGTCGAATCTCCTCCATTTTGTTCACTAGCGACCGTACATTGGCAAGGAAAATGCTGGGTAAAGAGAGCCGGTGTGGTGTTAGCCTTAGCTTAGCTCTTAGTCCTCCGCGCTTCCCCGCCTTTGTTTACGATCTCGGCCGCCTGCGAGCACTTCCGCCCGGCCGGGTATTTTAGTATATTTCTACTTCACAGTATTTACTGTGAAGTAGCCTACTCTGTTTGCAAATACCTGCTCAAACATGTTTATAAGAAGCTTAACAATAATAATTTAGTTTCTCAGTTATAAAATGTTGTTTTTGTATTGTATGATAATACATGCAAAGCATGTGTGCATCTATGTTATAAAATCACGTGGGCAATATTGGTGATTGCTAATGTAATAATATAGTTGCTCCTGATAAGCCTATCAACATTCACTAATTTATTTATTAATTTTAGTGTGTGTGTGTGTGTGTGGGGGTGCTTTATTTATTTTGAATAGTAACAATATGTAGGCCTATATACAGGTGCTGGTCATATAATTAGAATATCATCAAAAAGTTGATTTATTTCACTAATTCCATTCAAAAAGTGAAACTTGTATATTATATTCATTCGTTACACACAGACTGATATATTTCAAATGTTTATTTCTTTTAATTTTGATGATTATAACTGACAACTATGAAAAATCCCAAATTCAGTATCTCAGAAAATTAGAATATTACTTAAGACCAATACAAAGAAAGGATTTTTAGAAATCTTGGCCAACTGAAAAGTATGAACATGAAAAGTATGAGCACGTACAGCACTCAATACTTAGTTGGGGCTCCTTTTGCCTGAATTACTGCAGCAATGCGGTGTGGCATGGAGTCGAGCAGTCTGTGGCACTGCTCAGGTGTTATGAGAGCCCAGGTTGCTCTGATAGTGGCCTTCAGCTCTTCTGCATTGTTGGGTCTGGCATATCGTATCTTCCTCTTCACAATACCCCATAGATTTTCTATGGGGTTAAGGTCAGGCGAGTTTGCTGGCCAATTAAGAACAGGTATACCATGGTCCTTAAACCAGATACTGGTTGCTTTGGCACTGTGTGCAGGTGCCAAGTCCTGTTGGAAAATAAAATCTGCATCTCCATAAAGTTGGTCAGCAGCAGGAAGCATGAAGTGAATTTCCTGGTAGATGGCTGCGTTGACTGTGGACTTCAGAAAACACAGTGAACCAACACCAGCAGATGACATGGCAGCCCAAATCATCACAGACTGTGGAAACTTCACACTAGACTTCAAGCAACATGGATTCTGTGCCTCTCCACTCTTCCTCCAGACTCTGGGACCTTGATTTCCAAATTAAATGCAAAATTTACTTTCATCTGAAAAGAGGACTTTGGACCACTGAGCAACAGTCCAGTTCTTTTTCTCCACAGCCCAGGTAAGACACTTCTGACTTGTCTCTGGTTTAGAAGTGGCTTGATAGCCCTTTTCCTGAAGACGTCTGAGTGTGGTGACTCTTGATGCACTGACTCCAGCTTCAGTCCACTCCTTGTGAAGCTCTCACAAGTGTTTGAATCAGCTTTGCTTGACAGTATTCTCAAGCTTGCGGACATCCCTGTTGCTTGTGTGCCTTTTCCTACCCAAATTCTTCCTTCCAGTCAACTTTGCATTTAATATGCTTTGATACAGCACTCTGTAAACAGCCACACCTTTCAGTAATGACCCTCTGTGACTTACCTTCTTTGTGGAGGGCGTCAATGGTCGTCTTCTGGATCATTGCCAAGTCAGCGTGCTGCAGCTCGTCATTCTGCGGTCGCGCCGCGACCTCCCCTGGGTGCTTCAGCGCTTCTCTAAAAGAGTGTTTTCTTTTTTTTTCTAAAAGAGCAAAATATCTAAAAGAGCTCCACGAGCGACGGGCGTCTTTTTAAAGATGGCTTCCCGCTCGTGTGTTTCTGGATGTGGTCGTTTCCTGGCTTCATCTGACGGTCACGATCGCTGTGTCTCGTGCTTGGGCTTTCAGCACGCTGAAGCAGCGGTCGTGGATGAGTCATGTTCTCATTGTCGGAACATGACCATCGCGATGCTGTGCTCCAGATACCTCCTCGTCAAACGGGGGGTATCCCCCTTGTCATGCCCCGTTCTAGCTCCTCCGGTTCTCGGAGGGCTACTTCGGCTCATGGTCAGGGTGACCTGAGGATTACAGTGAGAGCTTCCCCGTCGAGTGCATCTCCGCGGGCCTCTCACTCCTCCAGCGCATCGCGCCATCTGGTGTTCCCGGACGAGCCCTCGGGATCTCCGGTCAGGGCGGGGCCCAGCATCTCGTTCAGAGCACCAGCGGATGACAGGATGTCGATCGCTGCATCGGAGGGTGAGCTAGGCTCTGGAGATGATGATTCAGCTGCGCCTCCTCCGTTAGGAAGAGTGGTGTTGTCCAAGTCAGATCCAGAGCTGACTGCTATGCTTTCCCGGCCCGCTGAGAGCGTCGGGCTGCACTAGAGGCCGCCTCCTTCTCCCGAACGCTCGAGGCTGGACGATTGGTTCCTGGGGGCGCAGGCCGGGCGCCGGCAGCCGCCTCCGGTTCCATTCTTCCCGGAGGTGCATCAGGAGGTGACTAGGTCTTGGAGGGCACCTTTTTCTGCCCGAAACAGACCTGGCCCCTCCTCCGCCCTCACCACCCTTGACGGTGGGGCGGCCCAAGGGTATGTGGAGATCCCCCCCAGTCGAGCACGCTATTGCCATGCAGCTCTGCCCACAAGGCGCCGCCGCCTGGAGGGGTAATCCATGCCTTCCGTCCAGGGCCTGTAAGTTCTCGTCCGCTTTGACGGCCAAGGCTTACAGTGCTGCTGGACAGGCCGCTTCCGCCCTGCACGCCATGGCCCTCCTGCAAGTCCACAAGGCCAAGGCGTTGAAGCAGTTGCACGAGGGTGGTGCTGACCAGGTGTGCTGCAGGAACTGCGCACAGCGACGGACCTCGCCCTAAGGGCGACGAAAGTCACGGCGCGGGCCCTGGGTCAGACGATGTCCACATTGGTGGTCCAGGAGCGCCATCTATGGCTGACCTTGGCAGATATGAGGGAGTCTGACAAGTATCGCTTCTTGGACTCCCCGATCTCCCAGGCCGGCCTATTCGGCGAAGCGGTGGAGGGCTTTGCCCAACAGTTCTCTGCCGCACAGAAGCAGACGGAGGCGTTCGTCATATCCTGCCCCGGCGGTCTGCTGCTGTCTCCACCCAGCCGCCGGCTGCAGCCCCTCCGTCTGCTCGTCGCCGAGGGCGCCCTCCTGCGGCCTCCACCTCCGCTCCAGCTTGGCCCCAGCAGCAGCCTTCACAACGGCCGCAGCGTGGAGCTGGCCGCCGGAGTCTCTGGATCCTGCTCTTCAGGAGATGGTGACCGCACCACTCCTTCCCCCGGAGGAGGGCCGGGTGGAGAATCTTTTGTTCCCTTTTTATTTTGTTCCACCACTGGCTCCCCAGCCAGTGGTACCCAAAACCTCAAGAAAAGAGCAGTTTCCTTTTTCTCTGGGTCCCAAAAGGGCCAGGATGGCGGTGCACGAGACACAGTCTCTACACCCTCTCCTTTCGCCAGCGGGCAGCAGGGTCCGGTCCGAGGACGCGATGCCTTCTCCCGCGCCCCCTGCCCAACCATGGAGCCAGGTAAATGTTGCACCGCGCACTCAGACCCCACTCTGCACTGCCTTCCGAGTCGGGTCCCTGTGCTCCATTTCGCTGCCCCACTGCGGGTACGTCGGTGGCTCCCCTGGTCCCGCTTGTACGGTCTCTGGGGGCCTGGTTATCGCTCCCCAGGCCGTCTCGCTGGCTCCTGAGAACCATCAGACTCGGCTACGCGATTCAGTTCGCCCGGCGTCCTCCCAAGTTCAGAGGTGTTCGGTTCACCTCTTTGTTGAACAAAGATGCTCCTGTCTTGCGTGCAGAAGTCGCGGTCCCTCCAGCCGAGATGAAGTCAGGGTTCTACAGCCCCTACTTCATCGTACCCAAGAAAGGCGGTGGGTTACGACCAATCTTGGACCTGCGTGTTCTGAACCGGGCCCTTCACAAGCTCCCGTTCAGGATGTTGACGCAGAAACGCATTTTTCAGTGCATCCGTCCGCTCGATTGGTTCGCAGCGATCGACCTGAAGGACGCGTACTTTCATGTCTCGATCCTCCCTCGACACAGACCGTTTCTCCGTTTTGCGTTCGAAGGGCGAGCATATCAGTACAAGGTCCTCCCCTTCGGGCTATCCCTGTCGCCTTGTGTCTTTACCAAGGTCGTGGAGGCAGCCCTTGTTCCATTAAGGGAAGCAGGCATTCGCGTTCTCAACTACCTCGACGACTGGCTCATACTGGCCCAGTCTCGAGGGCTGTTGTGCGAACACAGGAACAAGTCGCCTCAGCCGGTTGGGGCTTCGGGTCAACTGGGAAAAGAGCAAACTCTCCCCTGTGCAGAGGATCTCTTTTCTCGGCATGGAGTTGGACTCGGTCAACCTCACAGCACGTCTCTCAGTAGAGCGTGCTCAGTCGATGCTGAATTGCCTGGAGTCTTTCCAGCGCAAGAGGGCGGTTCCACTGAAACAGTTTCAGAGGCTCCTGGGGCATATGGCATCCGCAGCCGCTGTCACGCCGCTCGGGTTGCTTCATATGAGACCGCTTCAGCGTTGGCTTCACGACCGGGTCCCGAGATGGGCATGGCGATGCGGCACGTACCGGGTCTCTGTCACCCCGTCCTGCCGTCAGACCTTCAGCCCGTGTTCAGACCTTGCCTTTCTTCGGGCAGGAGTGCCCCTAGTGCAAGTGTCCAGGCACGTTGTTGTATCAACAGATGCCTCTGTCATGGGCTGCGGTGCCATGTGCAATGGGCACGCAGCTGCGGGGCTCTGGACAGGGCCCCGACTGCAGTGGCATATCAACTGCCTCGAGTTGCTAGCAGTATGGCTTGCTCTGCGCTGCTTCAAATCGCTGCTACACGACAAGCATGTACTGGTCCGTACGGACAACACTGAGACCGTTGCGTACATCAACCACCAGGGTGGTCTACGCTCCCGTCGCTTGTCGCAACTCGCCCGCCATCTCCTCCTTTGGAGTCAGAAGCATGTGAGGTCGCTTCGCGCCGTTCATGTCCCAGGCGTGCAGCCGACGAGCTTTCATGTCAGCCCGCCCTTCCGGGAGAATGGCGACTCCACCCCGAGACAGTCTAGCTGATTTGAGACGCCTGGGACGCTCAGGTAGACCTGTTTGCCTCCCAGACACGCACCATTGCCAGCTTTTTACTCCTGTCCGAGGGGACCCTCGCACGGATGCGCTGGCATACAGCTGGCCTCGGGGCCTACGCAAATATGCGTTTCCCCCAGTGAGCCTTCTCACACAGACACTGTGCAAGGTCAGGGAGGACGAGGAGCAGGTCCTCTTGGTGGTGCCTTACTGGCCCAATCGGACTTGGTTCCCCGAACTGATGCTCCTCGCGACAGCCCCTCCTTGGCAAATTCCTCTGAGGTTACGTATGTAACCCTCGTTCCCTGAAGTAGGGAACGGAGACGTAACGTCCCGTCGCCACAGTTGCTGTACCACCGCTGTACGGCCGGGGCACACAGTCTCGGCTCCTCAGCGAAAAACTGATGTGCGTTCGCTCTACCTTTATACCCGCACTGCGGGGCGGGGTGCGCGTGGCGAAACACGCACGCCAACTGTCATTGGCTTGTTTTGTTAACACTCAAAGGTGATTGGGCTCTCGGGCGAGATCCCATTAGTCAGTCACACTGACGTTACGTCTCCATTCCCTCCTTCAGGGAACGAGGGTTACATACGTAACCGAGACGATACCCGGAATTTATACTGTAGGGATGGTCATTAATTGAAACTCAAATGTAAATATTCTAATTTTCTGAGATACTGAATTTGGGATTTTCCTTAGTTGTCAGTTATAATCATCAAAATTAAAAGAAATAAACATTTGAAATATATCAGTCTGTGTGTAATGAATGAATATAATATACAAGTTTCACTTTTTGATTGGAATTAGTGAAATAAATCAACTTTTTGATGATTTCTAATTATATGACCAGCACCTGTATTATAATAAATATAATGTACTGTTTTTGCTGTACTTTGGATAAAATAAATGCAGGCTTGGTGAGCTGAAGACACTTCTTAAAAAAGAAAAAAAAACATTACAAATCTTACTGTTTAAATAATTTGACTGGTAGTGTATGTATTGTCACCATGTTTGCTTCGTCTTTGTCCGTTCATTGTGTTGCTCATGTCTGTTTTGTGTTTTCTCATGCAGTTTCTGCTGTCTCCCGTTTTCCTGGGTTCCAGTTTCCTGCCACTGTTTTGTATATTGCACCCACGATGTCTTGACTCTTCTGTTGTTTATTTGTTTGTTTGTTCCTAATAAACTGTTTAACTGCACTCGCAAGTGAATCTCAAGTTATTTTATGTGATAGTTATATGTATACACATTTCTTTTTTCCTCACATTTTGTCTTGTAGCAATTCGCTCTCAGTCACACACCTGACTCAATGGCTCATTATGGAGCTCATTATGCGGGCCTTTGTCTTCTCAGCTGTGAGTCACAGCATTATCCAGGATAGTTCATGCTCTCTCGCATAGACCCTTTCTACTCAAAAAGTGACTTCGAAAATTTAAATCAATATATAGTTTTCTCTGAATGAGTGAGTTAGATTATTTTCAGATAATTTTGAAGCAAAAATTCTAGGCTACAAGATCCAGTTCTCAAAAGTCTTGTGAAGAAATCTTCTGTATGTGTTTTATGGCCATATTTCAGTTACTTAAAAAAAAATTTCTAACCACGAATAAACGTAGTTTTCTCAAAAACACAATCACGTACGTACATACTGCTCACATATTATTGTAGCCCAGTTTGTGCTGAATACAGTGTTTTTAGACTTTAGCCATTAAAATGTTTATAAGCAACTGAAAAAAGCACAAATGTCAGGGCATGTCAAAACTTCTCTGGGGCCCCAAAACACCCTCAGACCCCAGAGGGTTAAGCCCCACGAAAGGCACAAAACATTATAAAGTTTTGTGCACTATATTCCAAGTGTTCTGAAGCTGTTCTATAGTTCAGTGTGAGGTACAGATGAGTATTTAAGTCACTAAATTCAAGTTCATGTAAACTTCACTGCGCTGCGGCTGTCTGTCACCCTCCATTCAGCATTCAAACTGCGTGTCATGTTCGGTTACTACAGTCAAAACAATGAAACTCTTCAAGAGCGCACAATAAAAGAGATTTAAAACTGTTAAAAGAAAAGGCTCAAACTATAACACAGATTTAATACACTACACATCAATATATCTTTCCTTTGTGCTTTGAACATTTCTATGTGTAGCGCTGCGTGCTGTGACTCAGTGTTGCTTCAAGCGCATCATTCTGCGCACAGGTTGTACATTTGTGCCGCTACACATGACATATGCAAGCAAATAGACATATGATCATAACGATATATTTTCTGTATGTGTTTTGTATACAGCTCATGGTATTTTTATAACAATAAAGGATGTTGATGACATACGAGTCTGCCTATTATAATCAAAATCAACTATAGATCACAATCGGAAGTTATTAGAAGCACTCGATGATGGTTTAAAGGTGTCATAGAATGCATTGATACATTTTAAATTGTTCTCTGATATCTACATAGAAGGTATGTGGCTTAGGTAAGGGCAAAAAATCCATTTTTTAAATGTCCATTTACAACCCTAGGATTTCTCCCTAGAATGAAACGGTCTGTTATTGGCTTATTTGGAAGGGTCATGAATAATAATGAGCTCTGCTCTGATTGGCTGTATCATAGTGTGGCTCAATGTTGAGCTCTTCTCTGATTGGCTGTATCACAGTGTTGCTCATCACAGCAAGAAGCAAACACAGGGAAGAAAATATATATTTCAATACTTTCTCTCGCAGTTATATCGTCGGGTAATCGGGCATCAGGGAGCCGCTATTAATATGCTGGGCACTGAAACTGTTTTTTCACTTAGTTTCACTTTCACTTTCGAGATTCACGATCGCACGTACTCTGTTTATACTATGGAGTGGCAGCACTTACCACACATTTTACAAGATCAGATGCTTGTCAGTTGTGCTCAGGATCTGTAAATCATTCGCCATCATCCTCAGGCATCTCTCCTTACTCTGTTTGTGTGGTAAGTGAAATCTTATGTACTGCAGTGTAACAGGCTACCGCTAGTAAGCAGCTAACCATGTCCCTTTAGTGGCTTGCGTTATTTTATTAGAACATGTTATTTGCTTTCCGTGCCTTTCTGAATACAGACACCAACCCATCCCTGCACTTCACATCCCCTGCACAGCCTGAAACATAACATTTATTTCCATGATCTGCCATTTTCGCTGTTGTCCTCGCTTGTTTCTTTACAATACCTGCAGAACTTCTGATGATTCGGTTGTGTAGGTTCAGCTGGCGGCTGGCCTAGAACATGGGCGGATATGCGTTATGCAAATGTTGGGGGCGTAGTGATCCTGACTGTTTCGTCACAGTTGGTGTTATGTTCTGATTCGCCTGTTTTTCAGTGGTCTTTTTTATTCACGAGATTTGCATAAGAAGGAGGAAACTATGGTGTTTGAGGTTCACTGTATGTAATTTCCATGTACAGAACTGTTATTATTTAACTATGCCAAGGTAAATACAGTTTTCCATTCTATGGCAGCTTTAAAGTGACTTATAAACAAACACATTAATAATTACATACATTTTCAAGTGTAGCTTGATTCTAATTGTACCTCTAATTATATTATAGGATATTCTTGTAAGTATTAAAGATATTTGTGTTTCTGGTGTAGAACCAAACTTTATTTATCAAAATTTAATGCTGTATATTGAGCAGCGGACGATATTAAATCCATATACGAGATACACATCTGAGGAAAATTGAGTACTCCTGCCCTGAGAGCAGCACATATTACACTAAACATAACAGTAATACGGACCTATTGAGTATTCCTGCCCTGAGAGCAGGGCATAGTTCCGAAAAAATAACAGTAATATGAATATCGAATACTCATGCCCTGAGAGTAGCACATAGTTCAGTAAAAATAATATGAATATTGTGTACTCCTGCCCTGAGAGCAGCGCATAGTTCAGACAAAATAACAGTAGTATGAATATTGAGTACTCCTGCCCTGAGAGCAGCACATAGTTCAGTAAAAAAATAATATGAATATTGAGTACTCCTGCCCTGAGGGCAGCACATATTTCAGTAAAAATAACAGTGATATGAATACTGAGTACTCCTGCCCTGAGAGCAGCACATATTACACTAAACATAACAGTAATACGGACCTATTGAGTACTCCTGCCCTGAGAGCAGTGAATAGTTCAGAAAAAATAACAGTAATATGAATATTGAGTACTCCTGCCCTGAGAGCAGTACTAATGCTAATGCTAACGCTAACTGACTGATGAAATGTCATGGAGATTTGAAAGAGTTCTGTTGTTGCTCTTATCGGTTTCACAGATGTTTTACTGCAGTTACCTCATTAGCAGCTTTGGTGCAATGATGAAGCAGTCTAATGAAAATGCATACTATATGATATATTTAGTCGATAATTATTTGTCCTGTGCATCTTTATTCGCTAATTATCTCACTAAAGGTTAGAGATGTTTTGTTTGTTTGTTTCATTAAAATACATGGTAAATTCACTCACCTTGTAATAAATTCCTCCCACGAAGCGTCAGTAACGTTCAAATTTCCTGATCCCACCTCTGTTTTAATTTCATTGGTTTAATCTGTGAACCAGTCATTTTCCTTTCTGCCCTCAGATCATGTTTGAGTACCGTATTGTCCCGAATATAAGACGACCCTGATTATAAGACGACCCCCCTTTTTCCAGATGTACCTTTTGGAAAAAGGCTTTTTGAAAACCAAATCTTGTTTTATTGTTTGTTTGTTTGTTTGTTTTTCTCTCTATAAAACACATTTTTTTCTTAAATTATTTTCAAATTGCATATTTTTCCTATTTTAATTTTTGTTTTGAAAGTATGGTAAATACTGGTAAAATGTACCAACAATGATATTGAAAAATATACACTTTTTGATATACCATTGAAATAACAGGCAGCCCATCTGAATTATATAACATATAGGCTATCCATCTCATAGTAGCCTACCAAAATTTTATTAACAGTAGAAGTGAAATCTTATTGTAGTCTTTAAATCTGGGTACTGTCTTATGTTTTAAAATCACTTACAGAGGAAGTTTGGTTCCATCAGGTTAACATGACAGTCACGACTCCTGCCGCTGTAAGCTTTTCTTTTCTTTTGTTTTCGCCGCGATCTTTACAACACGCATTACATTACATATTTCATGGCACACTCGTTATATGCGTTTTTGGCGCCACCTATTGTTGTGGGTGTATTATTGACATGTCAAAGTCTAGACCCCGAATATAAGACGACCGCGTTTTTTCAGATGTATTTCCAAGAAAAAAACATCGTCTTATATTCGGGACAATACGGTAAGTAAAACTCCCATCTGCAGCCATTCAGGGCTTAATAAGTAATTAACTAGATTTTAAAATCTATCCGATGTGGCTAATATGGTCATACTTCCTGGTTCCCATTCAGTCGGTCACGTTCGACGTACGTCGGACTGACCGACGAATAGGAATCTCGCTAGAGAGGCCAATCTACTTCGAGTGTAACTAAAATGAGCCAATGCACATTGGCATGCAATCATATGCAGCAGCTGCTCACCTCGCAGCGCGGGTATATAATGAGCAGCAGGTGCGTTGCATCTTTAGCTTTTTCGCTTCGGAGCCGAACGGTTGTTCTCTGCTGGAAGTGTAGAAAGACGAGTCTCTGCAGGACGATCTCTTTGGATGTGGAAGTGCGGGCGTACAGCACAGCAGCGGGGTCGAATCCTCTCCATTTTTTCCTTTTTTTTCCTTTTTTTCTGAGCAAAAGAGCTGAAAAGGCCGTTCTCACGGCTGGTAAACGGGGCGCTTAGCGCGTAAAAGCCGTTTTTACGGCTGGTAAGAGAGCGTCGGAGAGAGAGAGCACACGACAGGCTGCACAAAATCCCTGTCCGTGTTGCTGCGGCCGTTCCCCTGCGTGCTTCAGCACTGATTAAAAGAGTAAAGTCCCTAAAAGAGCTTACACAAGTAGAGCTTGCGTCTTTTTAAAGATGACATTCTACTTGTGTGTTTCTGGGTGCGGTCGTTACCTGGCGCCGAGGGATGGTCACGAGCGTTGCATCGCGTGCCTGGGCTTAGCGCACGCTGAGGCAGCGTTTGTGGATGAGTCATGTACCCATTGTGGGAGGATGACCATCTCGGAGTTGCGGTCGAGACTCCAGTTCCTGCAAAGGGGCGGAGTCCCAGTGCCGCTGCCTCGTTCCAATCCTCCTCAGAGGGTTGCTGCGAGTGGTGGCACTGGTGACCTGAGTATTACAGTGAGTGCGCTTCCTTCGGGGAACCAACCCCCTAGGAACCCTCACTCCTCCTGCACTCCGCAGCCAGTAGAGCTGCCGGGGGAGCGCGGTGGGCCATCTCAAAGGTGTGTACCATCCGTATCCTTCGGCACTCCTCCCGATGACCAGATGTCGATAACTGCATCGGAGGGTGAGTCAGACCTTTCTGGAGATGACATGTCGGCGCAGTTGCCTCCTTCGGGTACGGTAGCTGTGCCCGATACAGATCCGGAAATGATGGCTATGCTTTCCCGGGCCGCCAACAGGGTCGGGCTCGTCTGGAATCCTCCACCGTGTCCCGAGCCCTCAAGGCTGGACGATTGGTTTTATGAAAACTATAAATCCAATCAGTTAGAAAAGATATAGCACACTAAGTGAGATCAGTCTGAACAGCTGGGCTGAGTTTGGTGATTCTAGCTTAAAAGCTCTAGGAGGAGATGCATTCAGAAATTTAGTCTAAGAAGAATAATAATAACTAGATTAAAAAGTTCGTCGAGACAAACTTTAGGTTGGCTTGAGAAAGCCTAGTCTTAATGTTTAAAGCAGTTGTGAAAGCTTGAAGTTTAAAGGTTTTCAGTTTGAAATACGCTAGTTAAGTATTCATTTACTGGTTTTTAAAAGGTAAAAACCAGAAAAAGGTTGATAGCATGATTAGCATGTTACTAGCATGATTAGCAAGTGACTAGCATGTTGTTAGCATGATTAGCAAGTGATTAGCATCTTGCTAGTATGACTAACAAGTGACTAGCATGTCGCTAGCATGTTTCTAACATGATTAGCATGTTACTAGCATGTTGCTAGCATGATTAGCAAGTGACTAGCATCTTGCTAGCATGACTAGCAAGTGACTAGCATGTCGCTAGCATGTTTCTAACACGATTAGCATGTTACTAGCATGTTGCTAGTATGATTAGCAAGTGACTAGCAACTTGTTAGCATGACTAGCATGTCGCTAGCATGTTTCTAACATGACTAGCATGTCGCTAGCATGTTTCTAACATGATTAGCATGCTACTAGCATGTTGCTAGCATGATTAGCATGTTGCTAGGATAGATAGAAAGATTAGAAATATTAGATAGATGAGTTTGAATGGATTAGAAATAGTACATAGAAGGGAAGCTTGATTGAGTCTCAAAGGATTCTGGGAGTTTAAAAGTTGTATTTTGACAGTTGGAGTTTGAATTGTCTTGGCTCATTTGAACATTCCGTAATGGTAAGTCAATGGGATTTTATGATTTTTAATCTTCAGTTTTATGAAAACTATAAGTCCAATCAGTTAGAAAAGATATAGCACACTAAGTGAGATCAGTCTGAACAGCTGGGCTGAGTTTGGTGATTCTAGCTTGAAAGCTCTAGGACGAGATGCATTCAGAAATTTAGTCTAAGAAGAATAATAATAACTAGAATATACATTTCCTGAAGAAAATGTGAGTGGTGCATGCAGTGGCAAAACTCAGCGCTGGGCAGATACTACAGTGTTCTGCGCGTTTGTAGAGAGCCAACTCCCATGTCTGTATGATGTTGTGGAGCTGAGATATGACTTCTTTATGTTGCTATACAGTTGCTAGGGTTCTCTATGTGGTTGCTAGGGTGTAGCTGCACAGTCGCCATGGTGATACTTACAGACTGGTTTTTCAGCCCGAACAAAAGAGGCCACGCCGATATCTATACCACTTTCTGGTGCTGAGAAATTGCTTATTCATGTGTTTGTTCAGTTGCTAAGGTACTCTAAATGGTTGCTATGGTGTGGCCATACAGTTTATGGGATGATATTTAAAGACTATTTGACAGTCTGAATCCACTGAGCCAAATGCCATGTTTCTACAATGTTTTGGTGCTGAAAAATTGTTTGTTAATGTCCTTTTACGGTTGCTAGGGTGCTGTAAGTGGTTGCTAGAGCATAGCTATGAAGTTGTCATGTCAGTAAGTACTTATTGGCTGCTTGATAGGCCGAGTCAAAAGAGCCCTCCCCCAAGTCTCTATGACCTCCTGATCCAAAGATATGATTTCACAAATTTTATGCCAATGTTAAGTCTATGGGACTTTTTACCAAATTTTTCATCCACCAGATGAACATCGTACACTCAATTACTTATAAAACATATAGCACACCTCTATAACTGGGAGGTTACTAAGCGTATTGCTAAGCGGTTGGTAGTTGTCACACATCATTACTATGTAGATTTATAGTTATTCGTATGTTCTTAGTCTGATTTAACACTTAGCTAATCAGGGTGGTTGCTAGGGTGTTGCTAGGCGGTTGCTAGGGCACTCTGGGTGGTTGCTAAGGTGTTGCTAGGTGGTTGCTAAGGTATCCGGGGTGGATGCTAGGGTGTTGCTAGGCGGTTGCTAGGGTAACCAGGGTGGTTGCTAGGGTGTTGCTAGGCGGTTGCTAGGGTAACCTGGGTGGTTGCTAAGGTGTTGCTAGGTTGTTGCTATGGTACCCGGGGTGGTTGCTAAGGTGTTGCTAGGCGGTTGCTAGGGTATCCGGGGTGGTTGCCAGGGTGTTGCTATGTGGTTGCTAGGGTATCCGGGGTGGTTGCTAAGGTGTTGCTATGCGGTTGCTAGGGTACTCGGGGTGGTTGCTAAGGTGTTGCTAGGCGGTTGCTATGCAGTTGCTAAGGTAATATTAGTGTGTTGCTAGGTGGTTGCTATGGTACCCGGGTAGGTTGCTAAGGTGTTACTAGCATGTTTGAGCATGATTAGCAAAGTTACCATCATGTCTTTAGCATTATTAGCAAGTAACTAGCATGTTGCTAGCATGATTCTAACATGATCAGCATGTTACTAGCATATTCTTAGCATGATTAGCAAGTTACCAGCAGGTCTCTAGCATGATTAGCATGTTACTAGAATGTTGCTAGCACGATTAGCATGTTACTAGCCTGTTTCTAGCATGATTAGCATGTTGCTAGCATGATCAGCATGTTACTAGCATGTTGCTTACATGATTAGCAAGTTACTAGCATGTTGTTAACATGATTAGAAAAGTTACTAGCATGTTGCTAGCATAATTAGCATGTTGCTAACATGATTCTAGCATGATCAGCATGTTACTAGCATATTCTTAGCATGATTAGCATGTTACTAGAATGTTGCTAGCACAATTAGCATGTTACTAGCCTGTTTCTAGCGTGATTAGCAAGTTACTAGCATGTTGCTAGCGTGATTAGCAAGTTACTAGCATGATGTCAGCATGTTTCAAGCATGATCAGCATGTTTGCTAGCATGATTTAGATAGATTAGAAATAGTATTAGATAGAGTGGAAGCTTATATGAGTTTGAATTGGTTAGAAATAGTACATAGAAGGGAAGCTTGAATGAGTCTAATAGGCTTCAGTGTGTTTACATTTGAATGTTTGTCAGTTGGAGCTTGCAAGGTCTTGGCTCATTTGAACATGTTGTTAGCATGATTAGCAATTACTAGCATGTTGCTAGCATGATTCTAGCATGATTAACATGTTACTAGCATGTTGCTAGCATAATTAGCAAGTTACTAGCATGATGTTAGCATGTTTCAAGCATGATCAGCATGTTACTAGCATGATTTAGATAGATTAGAAATAGTATTAGATAGAGTGGTAGATTATATGAGTTTGAATTGGTTAGAAATAGTACATAGAAGGGAAGCTTGACTGAGTCTAATAGGCTTCAGTGTGTTTACATTTGAATGTTTGTCAGTTGGAGCTGGCAAGGTCTTGGCTCATTTGAACATTCCGTCAATGTAAGTCTATGGGATTTTTTTGATTTTTAATCTTCATTTTTAAGAAAACCGTAAGTCGGATCAGTCTAAAGAGATATAGCAACTCGAGTCAGACCAGTCTGAACAGCTGGGCTGAGTTTGGTGGTTCCAGTTTGAAAGCTCTAGGAGGAGTAGCGTTCAGAAATTTAGTCTAAGAAGAATAATAATATATTGCCTTTGGCAAGCACCACTAACTAGATAAAAAAGTTTGTCGAGACAAACTTTAAGTTGGCTTGAGAAAGACGGACCAGAAAGTTTGAAAAAGTTTAAGAAGTTTAAAAAAGTTTTAAGTTTGATGGTTTTCAGTATGAAATAGTTTGAAGTTTAAAGTAGTTTTACAAACTTAAGGCAATACAGTCTGACATAGATTGATAGATAGATAGATAGATAGAGTCAGATTATAGATAGATAGATAGATAGATAGATAGACAGAAAGACAGATAGACTTTAGATAGATAGATAGATAGATAGATAGATAAAGTCAGATTATAGATAGATAGATAAGAAACATTAGATAGATGAGTTTGAATGGATTAGAAATAGTCAGTATGACCCCAATCAACTTTCTTTAGTTAAAAAAATGTTTCCCTTCATCTCAGTGGAATAAGATTTTATGACTTTTCAACATTTTCTATCTGTATTCACATTAAAAATAATTCACATTTTTACTAATATGGTCTTTGAAAATGAATGGGAAATACGAAAAAATCTATATATTTTTTTTAATTTGTCAAAAAATAATAATAAATCCAGCATAGGTCTGAAAATTTTCACACAGAAATGAAAGCAAGACTAGATCACAAATGCAATGTAGAAAAGACATGTGCACACACGTGTGACTGCAACAAAGAGCATTTTTATAAAAATTGGCAAATAAAATCAATAAATTCTGCATAAATCTGAAAATGTCCACACAACAAAATTAAAGCCTGATACTAGAGCACAAATGCAATGTGGAACGAGCATACTCACTCACGTACGTACACATGCGCGCACACACACACACACACACACACACACTCTCTCTTACACACATACCCGCCATTCATATCTGCTCATTGCAGTTGTTGTTTAGTTTAGTTTTTTTTTTTCCGTTTTGATTTTATTTACATTTATGTAAAAAAAATAATTAATTTTATTTTACTTTTTGGATTGAAATAAATAAGTACCTGCAATCAAGTTTTAGTGACAACTTGTGTGGCATTTCTGCAAATTCATGTGGCATTATTTCAAAAGCGAGCACTTATACTGTTTTTAATGTATTTTATAATGTTTAAATATATAATTACAAAATATATATCATAAAAGTTGTGTATTTTATAATGTTTAAATATATAATTACCAAATATATATCAGAAAAGTTGTGAGGAGCAGTTGACCACTTCCAGAAAAAATGAATGGCTCTCTATGGGCCTCTGCTGGATATATATGGTCATTACACTATTCTTTCAAAAACTGTGATTTCTACAAGTTTTTCTCTAACCACCAGATGGCAGTATTGTACACCTAACACCTAGATCAATATCCAGAAACAGTTTAAATTAAATTTAGATCATCATTTAAGAGATTTATTCATAAAAATGTAATATTTCACATGCAAGCTAATTGTGTAGCTAAGGATTTTTGTGGTAAACAGTTACAAAAGTACTTCATATCTCCCAAAACACAGCATTAATGTATAGATGAGAAGTAAACAAACAAACAAAAAAGATATATTATTTGTATGATTAAAAATTTATAAATGTTTTACAATTACTCTTTCAATTTTGGGGTCATATTGCCCCCAAAGGACACAGGTGTAAACAGGAAAAACAGGTCTTATGATTGAAAGGTCTATGTTTGTTTATTTGTTTGTTTGTGTGTGTGCGGCGTGTCTGTGTGTGTGTGTGTGAGATAGATCTCAGATAGAGAGATAGATGAGTTTGAATGGGTTAGAAATAGTACATAGAAGGGACGTCTGATAGATAGATAGAGAGAGAGAGAGATAGAGAGATAGATGAGTTTGATTGGGTTAGAAATAGTACATAGAAGGGAAGTCTGATTGAGTCTAATGGGCTTCAGTGTGTTTAGATTTAAATTTTGACAGTTGCAGTTTGACGGAATGTTCAGATGAGCCAATGTAAGTCTATGGGATTTTTTATGATTTTTAATCTTTATTTTTATGAAAACCGTAAGTCGGATTAGTTAGAAAAGATATAGCACGCTAAGTCAGATCAGTCTCAAGACTTGGGCTGAGTTTGGAGTTTGTAGAGTTAAAGCTCTAGGAGGAGTAGCAGTCAGAAATTTTAGTCTCAGAAAAAGAATAATAATAACTAGATAGGAAAGTTTGTCGAGACAAACTTTAAGTTGGCTTGAGAAAGACGGACCAGAAAGTTTGAAAAGTTTAAAAAGTTTAAGTTTGAAAAATGTTAAAAGTTTTAAGTTTGATGGGTTTCAGTCTGAAATAGTTTGAAATTCAAAGTAGGTTTAAAAGCTTAAAGTCTGACACATAGATAGATAGATAGATAGATAGATAGATAGATAGATAGATAGATAGATAGATAGATAGAGTCAGATTATAGATAGATAGATAGATAGATAGATAGAGTCAGATTATAGATAGATAGATAGATAGATAGAGTCAGATTATAGATAGATAGATAGATAGATACAGTCAGATTATAGATAGATAGATAAGAAACATTAGATAGATGAGTTTGAATGGATTAGAAATAGTCAGTATGACCCCAATCAACTTTCTTTAGTTAAAAAATGTTTCCCTTCATCTCAGTGGAATAAGATTTTATGACTTTTCAACATTTTCTATCTGTATTCACATAAAAAAAAAAAAAAAAAAAAAGGACTTGATTCGGTTGTTCTGAAGGTATGTAATTTTTTTTTTTTACTAATATGGTCTTTGGGGTCAATATGAAAATGAAAATCTATATATATTTTTTTAATTTGTCAAAAAATAATAATAAATCCAGCATAGGTCTGAAAAAAATTTCACACAGAAATGAAGGCCTGGTACTAGATCACAAATGCAATGTAGAAAAGACGCACACACACGCATTTTTATAGAAATTGGCAAATAAAATCAATAAATTCTGCATAAATCTGAAAATGTCCACACAACAAAATCAAAGCCTGATACTAGAGCACAAATGCAATGTGGAGCGAGCATACTCACTCACACACACACACACACACACACACACACTCTCTTACACACATACCCGCCATTCATATCTGCTTATTGCAGTTGTTGTTTTTAGTTTAGTTTTTTTTTTTCTTCGTTTTGATTTTATTTACATTTATGTAAAAAAAAAAAAGTTTTTTGTGGCATTATTGCAAAAGCGAGCACTTCAAAATACATCAAACAAACAAAAACAAATTCTAACCTTTGGGAAAAATACTGTTTTTAATGTATTTTATAATTTTTCAATATATAATTAAAAAATATATATCAGAAAAGATGTGAGAGGAGTAACTGACCACTTCCAGAAAAATGAATGGCTCTCTATGGGCCTCTGCTGGATATATATGGTCATTACACTATTCTTTCAAAATCTGTGATTTCCACAAGTTTTTCTCTAACCACCAGATGGCAGTATTGTACACCTAACACCTAGATCAATATCCAGAAACAGTTTAAATTAAATTTAGATCATCATTTAAGAGATTTATTCATAAAAATGTAATATTTCACATGCAAGCTAATGGTGTAGCTGAGGATTTTTGTGGTAAACAGGTACAAAAGTACTTCATATCTCCCAAAACACAGCATTAATGTATAGATAAGAAGTAAACAAACAAACAAAAAATATATATTATTTGTATGATTAAAAATTTATAATTGTTTTACAATTACTCTTTCAATTTTGGGGTCATATTGCCCCCAAAGGACACAGGTGTAAACAGGAAAAACAGGTCTTGGCAAAATTCGGCGGAGGGCAGATACTACAGTGTTCTGCGCGATTGTAGAGAGCCAACTCCCATGTCTGTATGATGTTGTGGAGCTGAGATATGGCTTCTTTATGTTGCTATACGGTTGCTAGGGTTCTCTATGTGGTTGCTAGGGTGTATCTGCACAGTCACCATGGTGATACTTACAGACTGGTTTTTCAGCTCGAACAAAAGAGGCCACGACGATATCTATACCACTTTCTGGTGCTGAGAAATTGCTTATTCATGAGTTTGTTCAGTTGCTAAGGTACTCTAAATGGTTGCTATGGTGTGACTATACAATTTATGGCATGATATTTAAAGACTATTTGACAGTCTGAATCCACTGAGCCCAACGCCATGTTTCTACAATGTTTTGGTGCTGGAAAATTGTTTGTTAATGTCCTTTACGGTTGCTAGGGTGCTGTAAGTGGTTGCTAGGGCATAGGTATGAAGTTGTCATGTCAGTACTTATTGGCTGCTTGATAGGCCGAGTCAAAAGAGCCCTCCCCCAAGTCTCTGTGACCTCCTGATCCAAAGATATAATCTCACTAATTTTGTGCCAAAGTTAAGTCTATGGGACTTTTTCGCCCAAATTTTTTCATCCATCAGACGAACATCGTACACTCAATTACTTATAAAGATATAGCACACCTCTATAACTGGGAGGTTACTAAGCGTATTGCTAAGCGGTTGGTAGTTGTCACACATCATTACTATGTAGATTTATAGAGTTATTCATATGTTATTAGTCTGATTTAACACTTAGCTAATCACTATTAGCATGTAGCTATTCACTGCTAGTATGTGTAGCATGCATGAGGAAAGTCCTGTTTGCGATCACGAGTCAAAAGAGCAAAACCTGCATGTTTATATGACACTTTTATCCAAAGATATCCCTTTTGATCTGTTTTCAATGGAGGTCTATGGGGTGGTTGCTAGGGTGCTGTAAGTGGTTGCTAGGGTGTGGCTATGAAGGTCATAGGTCATTATTTATTGGTTACTTAAAAGATGAGTCAAATGAGTGTGTGTGTTACAGAGAGAGAGAGAGAAGGGGTTCCTAAGGGCCTGCGTGTGTGTGTGTGAGAAAGTGACAGTTGAGATTCAAATTCACGAACATTCCGCCATTGTAAATCAATGGGATTTTTTGCCCGCTTTTTCGTCCGCTGTGCGAACATCGTTGGTCCGATCGCTTAGAAAAGATATAGCCCACATCTCCTCAATGAGCTGGTCGATTTGACACCTCATTCATGGGTCTGTGACAAATGGTGCAGGAGGAGTAGCGAATCGAAGTTTTTGTCCAGAAGAAGAATAAGAAGAAGCAGAATAATAAGTATGCAAGATAACAATAGTGATGCCTTGCCTTTGGCAAGCACCACTAATAATAAGAAGAAGTTTAAATAGCATTTCAGTAAGTTGGCTTTCTCAAGCCAACTTAATAAGTATGCAAGATAACAAAAGTGATGCCTTGCCTTTGGCAAGCACCACTAATAATAAGTATGCAAGATAACAATAGTGATGCCTTGCCTTTGGCAAGCACCACTAATAACTAGACAAATAAAGTTTGTGAACAAACTTTGAAGTTGGCTTAAGAAAGTCTGACCTATTAAATGTAGTTTTAAAAGCTTGCAGTTTGAAGGTGTTCATTTGATGAACTCTGAAGTTTAAATAAGATAGATATGAATATTAAATAGACATATAGATAGATAGATAGATAGATAGATAGATAGATAGGAATATTAGATAGATGATAGATAGATAGATAGATAGATAGATAGATAAAGTCAGATTATAGATAGATAAGAAACATTAGATAGATGAGTTTGAATGGATTAGAAATAGTATTGGGGTCAGTATATCACAAATGCAATGTAGAAAAGACGCGCGCACACACGTGTGACATTTGTAAAAATTGGTGCAGCATTACACAACACAACAAAAGTAAAGACTATTGCCTTATATAGTGGTTGTCTTATTGTTTGTGGGCTTTGTGTTAAAAAATCCCTGGCTTTTAACACTTGTTTCGCTAGGTATTTGAGTAAATGAAAACACAAAACTTACATTTCAATGTGATGTCGCTTAGAATTACGGTAGCCTTAGTCGCGCCGCGGTGACGCGATCGGCCTTGGAATGCGGTCTTCGGAGGGTGCATTCTGAATTGGGACAGCTTACGTCGTGACGCTGTGACACAATCGCGCTTGAAATACGCCCCTTGGAGTTCACGCACTTCAGTTTGGGACAGCCCACTGTGACGCATTTGCACTTAACATGCGCACTCCGAAGTGTGTACACTTAGCTTTGGGACACAGCGTTTTTTGTGTGGGGATCTACTTTTCAAATGAGAAACTCACCGAGATCTACCGAGTGAAAAATAAATAAATAATAAAATACAGATAAAATAAATAGGCCTAAATAAAAAAGCTTGTTGGGATGTATCTTTATACTGCATTAATTTAATTTTTGATAAAAAAAAAAAAAATAATGTTCAATTCTTAATACCCCCATAGAACTGTGCCTGCATTTACCTAAAGCAGTGGTTCTCAACCTTTTTTACTCCAAGACCCCCTCCTCTCCAAATCAATACTGCAAGGCCAAACTTTTCTATTCACTAAAACCTTTGTATTTTTATGTATTTTGTTTTAAACAAAGCAAATTCAATATAGGTTTAAACATCCCATGTTCATTTTTGCAAACATACTTCGCAAAACAATTCACTACAGATATTCTATACAACTTAAAAGTATGTATATTCTGAACTCAGTGATCTGAAGGCGGCTCGAAACCATCAGTGAATAGTTCCTCTGTCAGAACAATCTGTTTGGAGCGCCTGATGCCCATATACATGAACACCACTGATCCTCACAAACTTCTCCAAAACACGTGAGCATCCATAAAACACTCGCTGTATTCAACTATGTGAATATACTGTGCTGTGTTCAAGCAGAAATATGATGTTATAGTGATCAGTGCGCCAGGAGTGCACAGACACACGGTTCGTTTGCACATCAAATAACGGACACGATACTGTATGTCACTGTAATCATCTTTACCTTGATTACAATCGTCATCCATTAAGATTTTAGGCTACCAGTGTGACACTGGCTTCTTTTATCCAGCCGAGAGCTGTAATTTGCGTATCACATGCTCATACAGCGGTTTTGAGCTCATTGCTGCGTATTGAATTTATTAATGAATGTTTGTAGTCATTACTTCTAGATTCTGTTTTTATTTCCATCTTCCTAGTTTCCTAATTTTTGCCTTTCTCGTGTTTTGAACCCTGGATTTTTTCCTTGTTGATTTTTGATTGTTTGCTGCCTGACCTGATCATTGCCTGTTATTGGATTACTCTTTTGTCTTTGCCTTGTATTATATTGTTTGCTGGTGTTAAACTCTGCCTTTCTGACTACGTTTTTCAATACACTCTTTAAAATAAAGCCTGCACATGGATCCTCCAACCCTGTCGTCACCACGTTACACTGAATGTGAAAGTCTTGCCCTGAATGATGCTTTACATTTCCAGTCTTTGGTGTTTCTATAGTCAAATAAACATATTTTATGTGCCGATAACATAATGTTATGACACACTGGTCCAAGGCCTTTATGTTTGCAAGCACAACATGCTCCTGAACACTAGTTGTTTCTCTTACTTTCATTCTTCCCCATTCACTTTCGATGGCCGGCCATTTTTGACAAGTGTGACTTTTGCAATTTTGTAAAAAAAAAAAAAAAACATTTAAAAGCAAACTTCCTGATTAAACATTAAAGTACACTAGTGTCATATTGTGAAAATTATTCATAAAAAATGCTTTTTTCACGCAGAAAAATTAGGTGCCTACTTTCGGATAAGTGAGACTTACAATTAATCAGATGCAAATAGAAACACAAAACCAGTCCTAAATGAACGAAAACAAGTTTGAATCCAATATTTGGTGATAATATAGCTAAATGAGAGATTTATAAGCAATTATTTGGAGTCCGGTCATTTTTGACCGGGAACACCACAAGTGTGACTTTTTGCAATTTTGTACAAAATAAAAGCATTTAAAAGCAATCATTAAACATTAAAGCACACTAGTGTGATAAACAGTGCAAATTCTTATAATTTTTTGTTTAATACTGTGAAAATTATTCATAAAAAATGATTTTCTCACTCAAAAAACGAGGTACCTACTCTCAGATAAATGAGGCTTATGATTAATCAGATGCAAATAGAAAGACAAAACCAGTCCTAAATGAAAGAAAACAAGTTGACAAAAATAATGAATCCAATATTTAGTGATAATATAGCATAATGACAGATTTATAAGTAGTTGTTTGGAGCCCGGTCATTTTTGACCAGGAACACAACAAGTGTGACAGGAAGCCGAACACAACCAGAGGGTTAATATTAATTCAGAATGCATTTTGTTTTATTGATCTCAGTGTTGTTGTTAATAATTGTCACTTTTGATTATTTTTGAAAAAGGACAGAAAAAAGACAGATTCTTGGTTGCACATGAGAGAGACTAAAGATGAGCAATGCCAAAACCTGGCACACATTTTATAGCTGTTGTATATGTCAAACCAAAAATAAAAATAAAAACTGTTCAAATTCTTAAGCACAGAAAATCTCCAGGACATAACAATACCTCTACTAAAGCAACATGTGCTTCACTGGGTGTAACTGTAAATTAGTACTTGAATGTACAAGAAAAAGAGTTGGTGTGGGTGTGGGTGTGGGTGTATGTGTGTGTGCGTGCGTGCGTGTGTGTGTGAGAGAGAGAGAGAGAGAGAGAAAGAGAGAGAGAGAGAGAGAGAGCTAAGTGCAGTGAGACCTTGTGATTGAGTTTCATATTCCCCACTGATGTTCTGAAAGCTGAGCACTGATCTCTATTTACATCCCTTATGTAAGTAAGAGGGCGCTAATGACTCTACTGTTCCAGCTCTCTATGTGTGCCCACTGTATATTGTGTGTGTTGTATAAGAGTGTGTGTCTCTGGTAGCAGGGGATTTGGAGTGGGTGTTCACTCACTTTCAACAGTCACTCCACATGGCCTGATGCCTCTTTTGTCTTTTTATAGCTTCCTTTTGGGAGTCACTGTACTCCTCCAGAATGCAACACAAGCCAAACACCTCTCAGTTGCTCCGCCAGAGCCAGCCCTCAGGGATTACTGTGATTCCTCCCCTCTTTTTCAGCACACCTTCTCTGATCTCTTTCCTCTCTGTGGTAACTGGCTACACTCTGTGTTTTAAACATATGTGGCAACATGGGAAATATTACAGCAATCTTTTGGTAACAGACTTGTGACAGAGAAGGACTTTTTTTCATAAAACAACTCTGTTTTCATGTGTATGCATGTATTTAATCTTATCCAGGGCAACTGCAGGTGAAAACAATATTTAGTTTGAACTAAAATGACCTGAGAAGCTAACATAATGTAATTTTCAATTTTCCATATTCTATATAACAACTGAGATGGGTCAGGAATGCAATTATTTGTTATATTTAACAAAAAAAAAAAAAAAAAAAACTTTTAATACTATATATTCTATATATAACTACTTGATAACTGTGTAAACATGCATCCAATTACCACACTCCCTGCTTAGTTGTGCACATCCCAGAGGAAAGAAAAATCAAAAGTGAGATCTTTTTAACATCATATTTCTGCTAAACAGAAATGAACTTACTTTAAAGGGGTCATATGACGTTGCTAAAAAGAACATTATTTTGTGTATTTGGTGTAATGCAATGTGTTTATGCGGTTTAAGGTTCAAAAAACACATTATTTTCCACATACTGTACATTACTTTTGCTCCTCTATGCTCTGCCTTTCTGAAAAGCGCCGATTTTTACAAAGCTCATCATTCTAATAAGTGAGGCATGCTCTGATTGGCCAGCTATCTGGTGCGCTGTGATTGGCCAAATACCTCAAGCGTGAGACAGAAATGTTACGCCCCTTACCGTATTGTGATGCCGTGTCCCGGCGCGACGACACAAAAACGTCTCAAGGTTACGTAGTTAACCCTAGTTCCCAGAGGGAACAAGACGCTGTGTTGAAACACTTTGGGAATGCCTTCAGCGTGAACACGCTCTGAATCACGTGTGTAATCAGACCAATGGATGGGAGCGAGACGTCACGGGTGGGGTGACGTAGAGACCAGGAAGCATAAAAGCACGTATTTAGACCGTATCATAGTACTGAGACTGCTCTCATTATAGTTACAAATGACCTGCTTCTATCATCTGATCGTGGTTGTATCTCTTTATTAATTCTACTGGATCTTAGTGCTGCGTTCGAAACTATCGACCATAACATTCTTTTGAATAGACTAGAAAACTTTGTTGGCATTAGTGGAAGTGTCTTAGCATGGTTCAAATTGTACTTATCTGACCACCATTAGTTCGTAGCAGTGAATCAAGAGGTATCATATCGATCACAAGTGCAGTATGGAGTACCTCAAGGCTCAGTACTAGGGCCGTTACTTTTCACACTTTGCATGTTACCCTTGGGAGATATTATCAAGAGACATGGTGTTAGCTTTCACTGTTATGCTGATGATACTCAGCTCTATATTTCTTCGCGGCCCGGTGAAACATACCAAATTAAGAAACTAACGGAATGCATAGTCGATATAAAAAACTGGATGACGAGTAATTTCTTACTGCTAAATTCTGAAAAAACAGAGGTGTTAATTATCGGACCTAAAAACCCCACATGTAATAATCTAGAACAGTGGTTCCCAACCTGGGGGGCGCCAGAGTTCACAGCGGGGGCGCGGGAGCAGATATACTTTAAGGTAGGGCTGGGCGATAAAACGGTAATTACAATTATAGTGATATAATTTTCCTCGATAAAACAAGTTCGATAAACATTCAATGTTGTTACAAGTCCTGGGCCTGCTCTTCTGTCCGACTGCCACAAGAGGTCGCCCTGCCATCATATTGACTTTCACACCACACATCACAATGGACTGCATTTCCCATCGGCCATCTCACTAATCACACGCTCACCTGATCACACGCACACAGCTGTATCCAATCAGACACTCTTTATAAGCCTTGGACTTTCTCTCCCTCTCTGCCGAGTATTGTATGCATTATCGCTGCCCTACAGTGCCTTGTTAGTTTCCCTAGTCTTGCCTTTTTCGGATTGTGTTTTCCCCTGCCTGGACTCTCGCTTACGTTTTGGATTACCTCTCGTCAAGCCCTTTTGATACTGTTCGCCAATCGTCGACCCACACTTGTCTTTGTTTACTCTTTGTCTCGCCCATGTTGTACCTGTTTGCCACTGTTCGACCCTGCCTGTTATGACCACGTCTCTGCTCATTAAAAGCTTGCATATGGATCCACACGTCTCAGGTCAGTCCTGTAACAAATGTAATGTTTATGCGGGAAAAGCGGAACAAAATAGCGCTACTCATTTGAACCACGCCACACGGACCCAAAGCGTTTTGACGCAGCTTGAGTTCCTGAAGGGGAACAAACGAGGCATTTGTTGCATCCAGTAGGGACATAATTACTGATTATATTGACTTATACTGTCTTTTTACGCGTCACGTAAACATTACCATGTCTGCATTTGTGATCGGAGAAATGACAAACAACAAGCACTACTCTACACTGCTCAAAACTGTTTGAATAGTCAGTGGAAAATTCTTTAAATATGAAAACATACTTACAGGCTGTGAGTCAGAAGCGCCAGACTGTCCTTGCAAAGTTGGAATTGTCCCACTTTATAGAAGCAGTCTTTGACCATAGCTGGCAGGCTACTCCAAGGTTCAGGAAATAGTCCTCAGTTAAAATCCGCTGCACACACTCTAATATTTGGTTTGAACTTTTCTGGAACAGTGTTTTAAATACAACTTAACCACTGATTTCTAGTTGTGTCCTCTTTTGGTAGCCCAAACAAAGTAGTTTCTCTTTCACAACGAAACACAGCGTCTCCAGGACATGGCACCAGCGTGAGCAACAACACTACAGTGAGAATAAAAGTCCCGCCCTCTTTCTTTGCGTATACGTTTGGGTTGTGTTTTGCAAATCTCCCCACACCGTGACGTAGACATGTGGGGGCGTGTATAAATTAGCCATTTTAGGGGGGTGTGGTTGAGTCTTAACTTTTATAAAGAATATATATTTGGTTTTGATACTTTAGTCTTTGCAACTTCAAGGATCTTATCTATGCATAAACATCTTGTAACATTCCAAAGAGAAAGGAAAACTTGAAATCGCATCATATGACCCCTTTAAGATTGAATGGAGATTTTCGGAGTGTCTATTTACACCAGCGGTTCTCAATACCAGTCCTCGTGAGCTCCGTGCATGAACTGTGTTCCGATTGACATGATCCCTACCCTACACAGTGTTCATTGCTTCCTACTCCCTGAGCAGGGGAAATCCGTTGAAGTTTACTTCTTCGGAACATTCATTCACGGATCTGCGCTGCCTGCAGCGCCTTCACACATAGAAAAACTTACTAGAGTGTGACAAAAATGCATATGTAAATAAATACAATTTAAATTCACGTCTCATACACTTTAATGACCTTTAAATGGAAATACGCTCGCTTCGATCTGGAATCATGGCGGAATATCCTGTGATGTCCACTTTGCAGGGAACTTACGTTCGAATAGAACAAACGTCTGAAGCAATAAGAGATACACTATATTGCTAAAAGTATTGGGTCACCCCCTTCTAATGAACAGGTGTGACTACTTTAGTAATTTCCATGAGTACAAATCTTAATGTTTAAGCAATAATGATATTCTAGGGAATTGTGTGCTTCTAATTTTAACGCAACAGTTTGGACAGGACCCTTTTCTATTCTAACATGACAATGCCTCTGTGTACAAGGCAATGTTCAAAAAGAAATGATTGATTTAGTCAGTGTGGAAGAACTTGACTGGTCTGCAGAAAGCCAAGTCCTAATCCAAGCTGAACACCTCTGGTGTGACTTTAAATGCAGATCTTGAGCCAAAAACTCTTTACCAAACACCAATGACTTGTACATACACTATATGCACAAACGTATTGGGCAACCTGGTCTCACAGAATTCCGTGTAATGACCATGAACCCTTAACTCCGAATCTGTGGTGGAAATTACGTGATGGGCTCACAGAAGTGATACCAATGTAAGTCAGTGACAGACATCAACCGTGGTCCACACACAGATCCATTACATGGAATTCTGTGAGATCAGGTTGTAAATTATATATTGGGTAACAACATTGCCATTATTGCATATATGTTGGGGTGTGATTTTTCAATGTAAACAGAATCACTGTTTTGCGGCTGATCATGAGTCGGCCGGCGATTCACTGAACGAGCCATATAACATCAACTCTGCACTGGATATTAAAATCCAAAATATAGTGAAAACACTAAGCACAGTAACAAGATCGGCAGATTAAGACATTAACTTGTAAGTACAAAACACAAGATACTTCTCTTTTCAATATAAATAAGACTTTATTGATATAGACCTAAGACATAAACTACTCTAACACATGAACATACGCATTCACACATTCACAAGTTTCAGAAAGAGAGAAAGTGAGGACAGGATGAGTTTAAGAGAATGAAAATGTGATATCCCAAGTTTACAGCAATATGGGCTATTGCATAGGCCTGAACAACCATCAATCACTTATTTAACTCTCGCATTGAGTTTCTCAATGAGGCTAAAATTTATATTAAATGCACCAGCTCAGTTAAAATCTGGAGGTTACTTGCGTTGCGTTGCCTCTGTGTTAAAGGATTCCCTTTTGTCGTCCTCCTTGCCGGAAAAGGGGTTTCCCAAGTTGCCGATTGGCTGGAAGTTCAGTAGTCGTTGAAGTGATGTCTTGGGCATTGTCTGGAGATGCGGAGTTGGTCTGGTTGAAGTTTTGAGGCAGTGGGTTAACCCTCTGGGGTCGACAAACGCGTATACGCGTTTTGAGACAGATTTTCCTGATAAGGCCGAAATGAGCTTGAATTGCTCTGCCATTTTTGATCGTACAGATAAGAGCAATACATTCGAATCTGTAAGTGGTCTACTTTTATTTGTATACACTCATAACAACAACTATACTTTGTTCTTTTGAAGAATAAAGAAAACAAACAGGGTGCGTTTTCAGTCTTCACTCTCTCCGCGAACTGCTTTTTGAAACACGTCACTAAAATGAACTGTAACTCAGCAAATACAAATATATCTATAGAAAGCTTGACATGTCTACTGTTAAATGAAGTAAGTCTTACCGAAAACAAATATTCTGTGATAAAGTAATCCGTATGAAACCAACGGCAGGTCCAGTTTTTCCGTCCGGTCTCATTATCTCTAATTAGGTCACACCCACGCGCTGCTTGCGCTATTGATAATCTCCACGCGAGACACGCCCACACCACCGTAAACAAAGCAGCAATATCTCGGATACTTTTCAGTTTTGGAAGAACACGCTGTGAGGAATAAGCCTTGTATTTGCCTCAGAAACGCGCTGAGGGGGAAAAAGCCTTGTATTTACCCCCAGAAGACGCGCTGAGAGGAAAAAACTTTGTTTACCTCACAAACCGAACGCGAGCGCAGCTGGAGCTGGCGGTGGAGGAGATATTTTATACCGAGTAAGTAATGTTTCTTATTGGCATTCGATAATGTGTTGTTGTGACAAAGTTGAACACATTTACTAGTTTAACTTTTCCCAAACGATAACTCCAGAATAAAATGTGTGAAATCGAGTACAACATTTTGAAATATGATAGGCAACCTTTCATTGCATTTAAATGTTGCACGACGTGAGGATAAATATTCTATAAACAATGATATAAAATATATCATAATAAGCTTAACAATAATAATTTAGGTTCTCAGTTATAAAATGTTGTTTTTGTATTGTATGATAATACATGCAAAGCATGTGTGCATCTATGTTATAAAATCGCATGGGCAATATTGGTGATTGCTAATGTAATAATATAGTTGCTCCTGATAAGTCTATCAACATACTCACTAATTTATTTATTAATTTTAGTGTGTGGGGGGGTGCTTTATTTATTTTGAATAGTAACAATATGTAGGCCTATATATTATAATAAATATAATGTACTGTTTTTGCTGTACTTTGGATCAAATAAATGCAGGCTTGATGAGCTGAAGACACTAATTAAAAACAACAACAACAACAACAAAAAAACATTACAAATCTTACTGTTTAAATAATTTGACTGGTAGTGTATGTATTGTCACCATGTTTGCTTTGTCTTTGTCCGTTCATTATGTTGCTCACGTCTGTTTTGTGTTTTCTCATGCAGTTTCTGCTGTCTCCCGTTTTCCTGTGTTCCAGTTTCCTGCCACTGTTTTGGATATTTTGGATATTGCACCCACAATGTCTTGACTCTTCTGTTGTTTATTTGTTTGTTTGTTCCTAATGAACAACTGCATGTTTAACTGCACTCGCAAGTGAATCTCAAGTTATTTTATGTGATAGTTATATGTATACACATTTCTTTTTTCCTCACATTCTTTCTTGTAGCAATTCCCTCTGTCACATACCTGACTCAATGGCTCATTATGGAGCTCATTTTGCGGGTCATCTCAGGTGTGAGTCACAGCATTATCCAGGATAGTTCATGCCCTCCCGCAGAGACCCTTTCTACTCAAAAAGTGACTTAGAAAATTTTAATCAACATATTGTTTTCTCTGAATGAGTGAGTTAGATTGTTTTCAGATCATTTTGAAGCAAATATTCTGGGCTACAAGATCCAGTTCTCAAAAGTCTTGTGAACAAATGTTCTGTATGTGTTTTATGGCCTTATTTCAGTTACTTTAAAATTTTAGTTTTTTTCTAACCATGCATAAACGTTGTTTTCTCAAAAACACAATCATGTACGTACATGCTGCTCACATATTATTGTAGCCCAGTTTGTGCTGAATACAGTGTTCTTAGAATTTAGCCATTAAAATGTTTCTTAGAAAGTCTCTGTGTAGTTCTATGGAGACCAAAACACATGTTCTTTGGACAAAGGAATTTCAGTCTGGTTCTTTGTCTTCTATGTGTGGAGGGAAAGTCAATCTAAAGAAGCTCGTGATTTCTCTCGTGGAACACATGTGATGGCCATCTCTTTGACCATTAATCTTGATTATTTGTCCTAAATTTGACAATCTCCTTCCTGCGTTGGATTTATCAATAAGTGTTCTTTTGTCTTAATGTTGCAAGCTGTCCTGTGAAAGAGGATTGTTAGTTAGGCTGTGTTATGGTTGGTTGGAGATGATTGGAGCTAGGAATCTGATTTATGACGTCCTGTTGCGGCCCCTCTGGAATTTCGGCTCCTCATGTTTCGATGTTCTGATCGAATCTAAAATTGTCTGATTTGTTCTGATCCTACATACATTACACATTTATGAGCACGTAACCCAACCCCTGCCCCTAAACCTACCATTTATCAATAAAACAGAAGATATAACAGACAGACACAACTACCGTCATAATTTATTCAAAAAGTATTAATGTTCCAAGTCTTCCGAGGCAAAACGATTGATTTGTGAGAGGAATAGACGCGATCGCCATCGCCGTCTCCGTCCGCCGTAAAGCTCTTCCTATGTGCTTGGAATACAACACGACTTGTTTGTAATGCTTTTATACTGCTTGTTTATGGTCATTTTGCAATAAATACTTGTGACTGCACTTATATTTGCCTGTATGTGTTTTATAGTGGGTAGGTTTAGGGTAGGGGTAGGTTAGGTGCTCCAGTGAAAGTATAAATTTATATACAAATATAACTGCATCTGAGTCACTCTTTTTATGTGGTTGTAAAGGATGGGTTGTTTTGTGTGCTCAACGGATGAACAGTGTGGGAATGGAACAGGAGGGGAAGATTTTCAAGGTTGAAAGTGATATAAACTAACACCATTGTCTCTTGGGAAAGCACAGAGAGAGTCTATCCCATAGACTTTTGAATACTGGTGTTTTTCCACTGGAATGTAAATTAATTTAATGTAGCAGATTAGATGTAACCATTTTGATGTAGCCATTCTTAAAGTTCAGAATTCTGATGTCATATATTGCGAAACCTTAGAGATATTGGTAAATAGTAACTCATCTTTTTCTGTAATTAAAACGAAGTGCACCCAATTGGGAGGGGGAGTGAGCCTGGCCAGTTTGCTTTCTCTCTCACTTGGAGGGTTGTTCTTAAACCGCACCTAAATTTTAAAGTATAAAAAAAAGGGGTTTCTTTCAATGACAGTGGAAGCTCAGCCGTGGGATAAGTGCACGTCGCCCGGCATTCTCGGACAAGTGTTGGTCTTCTACTGTGACTGAAACGGGCTCCCCAGTCTTTTGAAAGTGAAGATGATGGCACGGCTCTGAGGTTGTATATTGGTTATAACACTTTGCTTGGGTTTTAGTGTATGCTCGAATTTGTGTATTATTCATTTATGATTATTATCTTTTATCCATTTACTCATGATCATTCTTATATTATGCACTGGTTTATGATTATTCTTCTTTGTGTTTATATTTGATTATCATTATTCTTTTATGCATTTACCTATGATCATTGTCAGTATTATTGATATCAGCTGTGTAACAACAATGAACAGTTTTATTGCTTGATTAGTATGGTGTACGGACCTTTTATTGGCACCTCCTCTTGCCGATTAGCACCACACTTGTCTCACATCAGTTTTGAAAACAGAAACCATACTAAAACAGTGGTCCACGTCAACTGAGGCAGTGCTGGTGTTGAACCAGTGGATCTGTGCGTGGACCACGGCTGATGCCTGTCACTGACTTGCATTGGTATCACTTCTGTGAGCCCATCATGGAATTTTCGGCGATTCCGTGATGCCACCACAGATTCGAAGTTAAGGGTCCGTGGTCATTACACGGAATTCTGTGAGACCAGGTTTTAAGACCAAGTTTAGAACAGAAAAAGGCACTTCCAAAACTGTGGCAACAAAGATGGAAACATAATTCATATATTTAAAAATTGTATTTCCATCTCTGTTGCAGCAGTTTTGGAAGTGTCTAAAATGACTGTACCCATATGTACAAGCCATTGGTGTTTGGTAAAGAGTTTCTGGCTCAAGATCTGAAGAGTTTGGTTCCAAAAAATGGTTTTAAAAAAATTGAGTTAAAACCAAAATCAGTATTGTATCTGGTCGGTACTGAAAAGGCAATTTTTAATTTTATACAAAATGCGATATCCGTCGTATTATTCTGTCATGTTTTCTCCCTTTTTTTCCAAACCGCGACAAATGCCAGTCTCCCTTCTCTGCAGAATGCGATATATCCGTTCAACCAATCACAGCGCACCATTCCACGCACTGTAGACAGTAATGGCGGCGCTCTGAATACACCCGGCATTCAAGTTTTCTTCATCTACTTTGTACTTTGTGATCAACAAACAAACAAAAAGGGCTGCACGATAAATCACATTTGGTTGTCATGCGCATCTTGTCAGTAAAGCCGGTTTTGTGAGCAAATCTTTTAGCAAATCTCCATGACGTGCTTTCAGATGGAGAGGCATTTAATACACAGAGCTGTAGTTCACTGACAAGCTACACAATATCACTTTCATAATCTCAGATGAATGGCATTCGATTATAAACGTGATATTGCGTAGCTTGTCAGTGTGCTTTTATTAATGCCATTAATGTTTTTGTTAATACAGTGTATAGCACTAGTCAATTAAATGAATGTAACATGGCAAAGATGAATGCACTTTTGGAAGTTGAATGTAAGGGAAATGTCATTTTGTAATTTCTGTGGTCTAATGTGATATTGTTTTTCATATTCTTGTTCATGATGAAATTTTATTTTATTGTTGTAATTAATTAATAGAATTAACAAGATGACCCGTTGAATTCATTTTGGGAGTGATGACTGGTTGTATGTAGGCTATTTTTAGTCCAGTGCCTGTATATAAGATTAGTATTGACCAAGTTCAGAGGCTGTCATATGTGGATCAAATTGCTTTGTTGTGTATTTTCAACAAGTTTCAATATGAAAAATAATGTTTATATTAATTCAATGGATTGCATTTTGAAAAAAAAAATGAAAAAAAATTGTCATGGATTTAATGCATTTTGGGAAGAAAAAAAAATCTCTTTTTATGATAAAACTTTGAAAATCAAAATCCGGATTTGAATTTTTGATGTTATTATAACCTAAAGATGGTATGTGAAAGTTTGAAACAGAAAAAAGTGGTTTTCATCTTGCCACTTTCTTGGTAAAGAAAACAAATGTTTACTCAAATTAATCAAAATGGATTTATAGCGTTTTGGAACCAAACTCTTCATCTGCATTTGAAGTCACACAAGAGGTGTTCAGCTTGGATTGGGACTTGGCTTACTGCAGACAAGTCAAGTTCTTCCACACTGACTAAATCAATAATTTCTTTTTGAACCTTGACTTATACACAGAGGCATTGTCATGTTAGAATAGAAAAGGGTCCTGTCCAAACTGTTGCTTTAAAATTAGAAGCACACAATTTCCTAGAATATCATTATATGGTCAAACATTAAGATTTGTACTCATGGAAATGAGGACTGAAATTGAGAACCACTGATTTACACTAAGTGCAAATAGCCCGCCTTGCTGGCAAAGGCTATTTACACTAACTCTGCCCACCAAAGTGTGATTGGGATAGTCAACACTGAAAAAAGACACTTGTTTTACATCAGTTTCGGTGGTGTAAATGGTAAGGTGCGTGCTTTTTGATGCGATCGACACGAGTTCGAACCCGCCTTTTGCCAAACTTTTTTTCTCCCTTTTCAAATCTCATATCGCATCGGAAAGGCATTTATTTTCAATAAAAAAATGAAGGAAATAATCAAAAATTTGAAAATAAAGAACAGGTGCATCTCAATAAATTAGAATGTCTTGGAAAAGTTCATTTATTTCAGTAATTCAACTCAAATTGTGAAACTCGTGTATTAAATAAATTCAATACACACAGACTGAAGTAGTGTAAGTCTTTGGTTCTTTTAACACTAGAACCGCCACGGGGTAAATTTTAACAAAACATTCAAGTCTCCCAGTCATTGACTTTTACTAAAATTTACAACCCAATATTGTTAAAAATTATTTTGATAAAACCAGATCAAAAAAACAAAGCATTTATACCTATAAGCGCTGCGCGGGTCAAATTTACCCGCTGTATAATGCATGTATTTTCGCGCTGTAATTTTCTTGCCGCTTATGTTTTAACATTGTACATTTCTAGGCAACGTCTTTCACTCACTGATTTAGCGGTTATCAGTTTCATAAATGAAGTCAAAATGATTAAAAGAAGGCGATTTATGGAAGGTCGGTATTAGAAACACTAAATGCCATAAGTGATGGAGAGTCTGATGGTAAGGTATGCATCCTGGGTCGGCTCAGCATCTGACAGTGATCCAGACATCATATTTAGATGTTTTAGCCTAACGTTACTCATAATAGGTCAAACTTTGGTTTTATTATTTCATTTTTTTTCCGTTTCATTTCAATTTCGTTTATTGTTTGCTACGTACGGTGCTGCTATTTATTCTACTCTCGCCGTTTCCTGAAGAAAAAAAATCCGATCTATGATGTAATGAATAATTTCTTTTTTTTTTTTTGATTACCCAAAGTTTATTGTTGTTGTTCTCTTATTCAAATTATAAATGATATAATTAAACAAATTAATAATTGGGCCTAGGTGAAGCTGTGCACTTGAATTTGTCATACCATCATCCTATGCAGTGTGGAGAATTATAATTGCTCATTATTGTCTATTGGCTATTTTAGTAATTTAAATAGCATGGGTTATCCTAATATATTGATTAATGACATTGTATTATAATATTTACTACCTTCTAATTTTCGTTGTCAGTGCAGGCTTTTTTTTTTTTTTAGCTTAGCCTACTGACCATTATGGATTAGTGTAGGCTGCATTAAAAAGTCTTAAACATAAAACAACAGGGTAAAAATATAGTTAACGACTAGACATAATCATTTCATGACTCTAGACACTTCTTTGTGAAGACAGTGGCATAATACAGTGAAATAATATGTTCTTTAGCCATATAAAAACAGTTGCCATGTGTGCGGGTAAAATTTACCCGGTGGCGCTTTTAGGTATTCAGCAACCTCTGGCAGTTGTAGTGTTAATTGTGATGATTTTGGCTCACATTTAACAAAAACCCATCAATTCACTATCTTAACAAATTAGAATACTTCATAAGACCAATAAAAAAAAACATTTTTAGTGAATTGTTGGCCTTCTGGAAAGTATGTTCATTTACTGTATACAGTGGGGCAAAAAAGTATTTAGTCAGCCACCAATTGTGCAAGTTCTCCCACTTAAAAAGATGAGAGAGACCTGTAATTTTCATCATAGGTATACCTCAACTATGAGAGACAAAATGAGAAAAACAAATCCAGAAAATCACATTTTAGGATTTTTAAAGAATTTATTTGCAAATTATGGTGGAAAATAAGTATTTGGTCAATAACAAAATTTCATCTCAATACTTTGTTATATACCCTTTGTTGGCAATGACAGAGGTCAAACGTTTTCTGTAAGTTTTCACACATTGTTGCTGGTATTTTGGCCCATTCCTCCATGCAGATCTACTCTAGAGCAGTAATGTTTTGGGGCTGTCGCTGGGCAACACAGACTTTCAACTCCCTCCAAAGATTTTCGATGGGGTTGAGATCTGGAGACTGGCTAGGCCACTCCAGGACCTTGAAATGCTTCTTATGAAGCCACTCCTTCGTTGCCCGGGCGGTATGTTTGGGATCATTGTCATGCTGAAAGACCCAGCCATGTTTCATCTTCAATGCCCTTGCTGATGGAAGGAGGTTTTCACTCAAAATCTCACGATACATGGCCCCATTCATTCTTTCGTTTACACGGATCAGTCGTCCTGGTCCCTTTGCAGAAAAACAGCCCCAAAGCATGATGTTTCCACCCCCATGCTTCACAGTAGGTATGGTGTTCTTTGGATGCAACACAGCATTCTTTCTCCTCCAAACACGACAAGTTGAGTTTTTACCAAAAAGTTATATTTTGGTTTCATCTGACCATATGACATTCTCCCAATCCTCTTCTGGATCATCCAAATGCTCTCTAGCAAACTTCAGACGGCCCGGACATGTACTGGCTTAAGCAGGGGACACGCCTGGCACTGCAGGATTTGAGTCCCTGGCGGCGCAGTGTGTTACTGATGGTAGCCTTTGTTACTTTGGTCCCAGCTCTGCAGGTCATTCACTAGGTCCCGCCATGTGGTTCTGGGATTTTGCTCACAGTTCTTGTGATCATTTTGACCCCACGGGGTGAGATCTTGCGTGGAGCCCCAGATCGAGGGAGATTATCAGTGGTCTTGTATGTCTTCCATTTTCTAATAATTGCTCCCACAAGTTGATTTCTTCACACCAAGCTGCTTACCTATTGCAGATTCAGTCTTCCCAGCCTGGTGCAGGTCTACAATTTTGTTTCTGGTGTCCTTTGACAGCTCTTTGGTCTTGGCCATGGTGGAGTTTGGAGTTGGACTGTTTGAGGTTGTGGACAGGTGTCTTTTATACTGATAACGAGTTCAAACAGATGTCATTAATACAGGTAACGAGTGGAGGACAGAGGAGCCTCTTAAAGAGGAAGTTACAGGTCTGTGAGAGCCAGAAATCTTGCTTGTTTGTAGGTGACCAAATACTTATTTTATCGAGGAATTTACCAATTAATTCTTTAAAAATCCTACAATGTGATTTTCTGGATTTTTTTCCTCATTTTGTCTCTCATAGTTGAGGTATACCTATGATGAAAATTACAGGCCTCTCATCTTTTTAAGTGGGAGAACTTGCACAATTGGTGGCTGACTAAATACTTTTTTGCCCCACTGTATGTATTCAATACTTGGTAGGGGCTCCTTTTGCATTAATTACTGCCTCAATTCGGCGTGGCATGGAGATGATCAGTTTGTGGCACTGCTGAGGTCGTATGGAAGCCCAGGTTTCTTTGACAGTGGCCTTCAGCTCATTTGCATTTTTTGGTCTCTTGTTTCTCATTTTCCTCTTGACAATACCCCATAGATTCTCTATGGGGTTCAGGTCTGGCGAGTTTGCTGGCCAGTCAAGCACACCAACACCATGGTCATTGAACCAGCTTTTGGTACCATTGGCAGTGTGGGCAGGTGCCAAATCCTGCTGGAAAATGAAATCAGCATCTTTAAAAAGCTGGTCAGCAGAAGGAAGCATGAAGTGCTCCAAAATTTCTTGGTAAACGGGTGCAGTGACTTTGGTTTTCAAAAAACACAATGGACCAACACCAGCAGATGACATTGCACCCCAAATCATCACAGACTGTGGAAACTTGACACTGGACTTCAAGCAACTTGGGCTATGAGCTTCTCTACCCTTCCTCCAGACTCTAGGACCTTGGTTTCCAAATGAAATACAAAACTTGCTCTCATCTGAAAAGAGGACTTTGGACCACTGGGCAACAGTCCAGTTCTTTTTCTCCTTTAGCCCAGGTAAGACGCCTCTGACGTTGTCTGTGGTTCAGGAGTGGCTTAACAAGAGGAATACGACAACTGTAGCCAAATGCCTTGACACGTCTGTGTGTGGTGGCTCTTGATGCCTTGACCCCAGCCTCAGTCCATTCCTTGTGAAGTTCACCCAAATTCTTGAATCGATTTTGCTTGACAATCCTCATAAGGCTGCGGTTCTCTCGGTTGGTTGTGCATCTTTTTCTTCCACACTTTTTCCTTCCACTCAACTTTCTGTTAACATGCTTGGATATAGCACTCTGTGAACAGCCAGCTTCTTTGGCAATGATTGTTTGTGGCTTACCCTCCTTGTGAAGGGTGTCAATGATTGTCTTCTGGACAACTGTCAGATCAGCAGTCTTCCCCATGATTGTGTAGCCTAGGGAACCAAACTAAGAGACTATTTTGAAGGCTCAGGAAACCTTTGCAGGTGTTTTGAGTTGATTAGCTGATTGACTTGTCACCATATTCTAATTTGTTGAGATTTTTGTTAAATGTGAGCCAAAATCACCACAATTAAAAGAACCAAAGACTTAAACTACTTCAGTCTGTGTGCATTGAATTTATTTAATACACGAGTTTCGCAATTTGAGTTGAATTACTGAAATAAATGAACTTTTTTACAACATTCTAATTTTTTGAGATGCACCTGTATATGAAATGATCTGAGGGGGAAATTTGAATGATTCCAAATGAAATTTAATGTTTTCAATTAAATTTGGCACAATTAATAATTGTGAACCAGTATTTCACTTTCTAGTAAAAATGCAAAGGGAGAAATCAGAAAAAGACCAACAAGTTTATTAGTTGAGATGTTTAAAGGGTTAAACCACTTTAGCGTTGCTCAAACACACACTGTAGTCCACCTCTGGATGTTAACCCTCTGGGGTCTGAGGTCATTTTGGGGCCCTTGAGATGTTTTGACAGGCCCTGATATTTGTGCTTATTTCAGCTACTTAAAACATACTATTGACCAACATGTAATTTTTTTTTGTATTCAGCACAAACTGTGCTACAGTAATATGTGAACAAGATGGATGTACATGTTTGCATTTTTTAGAAAAAATTTTTTTTAAATTTGTATTTTATTTACAACAGTATAATCAAAACATACATAATGAAGGTCAAATACACATTGTGAACACTGATCTAACCACAGAGATGTGAACAGACTTTGAGTCATTCCTGCAACAGATTCTGTTCAACAAGTGAAACAAGTAAATCACACCTGATATTTACGTGTGTTATTTAAGTGTTTCTACTTCTTTCCATGGATTCAAGAAGAAAAAAAACAATCAGTAGAAAAGGAGCTTGTTTTAATGTAGAATATCAGTGTAGTTGAACATCTGATGTTGGTACAGCGCTCACAGAGGAAAACAGTTTGAAGAGACATCAGGATACATCTGGTGCTGGTATCTGATTTAATAAAATACAAAACCAAAAAAAAAAAAAAAAAAAACATTTGTGAGCATGTTAATATCAGGAACATCTGTATATAGAGTATATACACACAGTAAATATAATTTACTTGTTAATTTGTGGTTTAAAAAGTGTTTATACTGTAGTGCATTTGTTCATTGTTAATATTTATATTGAAGTATTTGGTAATTTTATAATTAAAGCCTTTTTAAATGTTTTTAAATGTTGTATTTGTGTTTCACTGCTGAATTACATTTAGCAGTTTCTGGGCCACATTTGGCCCGGGGACCAAGCCGAGTCTCAGCCAGATCTGGTTTAATGTTAATATAAGATAAGCGTTGCTCGTTAAAAGCAATTTTAATTCGGTAACTTAATTCAACAAGTACATATATTTTTACCTTGCTTGCTGGTCTTATTCTCTCGTAAGGTGCATCAACACAGCGCAGATGTTCTCCGGAGCTCCTCCACTCTCGTGGGTTCATCCCTGGGAAAAACATGCGGCGCTACCCCGCTGGATCCGTGTCTCCCTCAGACGCGAGTGGCGGGGCGAGGCGCGACTCGATGAAAAAAGCAATATAGAACCCATTATATATACTATCTACAGTGGATGCGGACAGTAAAGTGATGCCCCGGTATATTTCTGATGTACAGATGTACTCCAAGTGCTCATGCTGTTTCTGACACGAAGTACAAACGGATTTTCCAATCATTACAAGCGATGTAACATTCAGTAGTCAGTCCCAAGCTGTTGCGGCGTTGTAGACACGGTGCAGGGCAAATTGTGTCGATCCAAATGTAAGAAATAAGGAAAATAAAACGACCTCAGTATAATGGCGCCAAAGAGACCGTTACAGTAGTATACAGCAATTTTTAAAAAATACAGTAAGTCTCTGTATCTGACGTCACAGAAAATTCCCATGATGCAAAGGATATTACAGTTATTTACTGCAAAGGGAATTTGCAGTATTACACTGGGTGATATACAGTAAATAACTGTGGAAATTACAGAAATGTCTAACAGTGTGAAACAATTTAGAGAAATCTAATTATTTCTAGATACATTAATAAAATAAACTTAATTGTAAGTTAATATTTTATAAAAACAATAATTATGCAAGCTAATGATGTAGTTGAGTAATTTTGCAGTAAATAGGTAAAGTACCACATATCCTCAAAAGCATCATAAAATATGTATTGTATTATACAATCGCTCTATGTATAGCCTATATATAGATGGAGAAGCACACACACACACACACACACACAAGAAAAATATACTTGTTAGAGGTATAATTACTTTGTACATTTATTTTAAATTCATATTTAATACATATACAGCACAGTCGGCAAAGCCTTTCAAACCTTCAAATCGATCCTGTGATCAATACCTAAATGTATAGTAAATATAAGATGACAAAAAGATACCCAAAGCGACGGGGAACTTCCGGTACACAAAAACAGATTTGTGAATCAAAAAGCTTAATTTTTCATTTTGGTTTTATTGAATTTTCAGTTGATGCATTTGAACGGAGTGTGACAAAAACAAAATAAAAAATGTGAGAATAACACCTGAAATTCGTTTATTATGCCCAGGAGAAGGTTTAAATATGCGATAAACCACTGATTTATTCATTTTCCCGTTTTAAAGAAAAAAAATTATATGAAGGTAGACGGACCATCTTCGAGTTTTTCTTTGATTTGTTTTTTGTAAGTTTACTATTGTAACAGGTGGCCTTTGTTTTTGCTATCCTGGGTTCATTTAAATTTTGTCAGGATTAATTCTGACTGGCGCCTGAACATTTCCTTTAGAACTTATCTAAGCTAGGGCAGCCGCCACGTTACAAGTTAAGGCAGCTAACATTACTCTAATCCATCTGACCAGGACTTTATTCCACAAAAAGCGGGACAGGGAAAATGGCATTCTCTTTAAATCAGTAAATGCTGACGTTTATTGTTGTAATTAAGACCCCATCATTTAAATTGTTGACTATTTGATATTTAAGGCTTAAGTTAACTAATGTGAAATTTAGTTCAGGTGTTTGTAGTTAATGTTGGCCAGTAGCCTGAGAAAATAAAATCGTGTGTTAGCTAACGTTAGGTTAAACAAGTTGGCTAGCTGCCTTTCTAGTTTTAGAATTAGTTTGTTATAGTTTTTAATGGAATTTAAGATTTACTGCATTTTTCTGTATTTGTGTTTTAAAGGCAACTGCAATGAAGCATCAAGACAGACATGAGCAGGCCAGCCACCCTGAGACTGATAACTCATGGTAAGAGAACAACTATGGTTTTGAGAGATTTGTGTATTCTATATGAGGTTTGCCTTTTAAAAGTGTGCTATTTCTTCTACTTGTTTTTCAGAGAAGACTGGATGGTGAGCAAAGATGGTGGCCACGTTTTGGAGCAGCACCTGGGTTTTGCAGATGGCTATGTATTCTTTGGCTGTTTGTCTTTTTCCCCCATTATGTTTCTGTTGCCTAAAGATTCTTTGTGAGGATGAACCCAGAGGACACAACATAATGCACTGCAAAACGTCCTAAGACAGGAGACATGGTGAAGATGCACTGTTCCAGCATTGGAAGTCTGTATTTTTAAGTGTTATACATGCAATGTTTTAAATAAATAATTTGATATTTTGTAATTATTGTGTCTGTTTTAATTGAATGCCAGTAGTACTTATGTAGAGTAAAAATAAAATTAATTCTATATAAAAATGATAAAATCTAATGAAATTCATATATTAAAATGAATGAATTACAGTAGTATACTGATAAATCAAATACAGTTTGCTACTGTAAATCTTAATTACAGTAACTTACTGGCAACAGTGTTTCAAAAAACCCTTTGAAATGTCTAACAGTGTAGTTAATTAGTTAGTTTTTTTTTTTTTCAAATGAATAGAATATACAATATTATCAAATATACAGTTGTACTCTATACATACCTTTGGTATATATGATCAAAGAAGGCTGTGAAAATAAGTCCGCATTGTTTATTCATTTGATCTTTCATTCAAAAATTTCCAAACAAATCTAACCTTTAATTGAAGTCAAAAAATAAATAAAAATCGCATTATGAAATAAATATTTTTCTCTATAACACAATGGCTACAATTATATGGTACTCCTGTGTATTAAAGACTATTGATTGTACTCCACGTTTCCCTCCTGCTTCTTCCAGCAGCGTATCGTGACTTGCCTAAAATAAAATATATATAAAACAGTTCATCACAATGTTAGTTTAAAGTTTAACCTAGATAAATTTGCACTGAGGAATATCCAGCACAGCAGTTTGTGTGGAGAGTGGAAGCTGAAACGCACTTTACAGGACATGGAGGCGCAAGCGCGATCACTTGCATTTTTTTCTTACAGTAGAAACAACTTAAAATACGTGTGACTTAGACAAAAGTAAAAATGTGAGAAAAACACCGGAAATTCGTTTATTATGCCCAGGAGAAGGTTTAAATATGCAATAAACCACTGATTTATTTGTTTTCCCGTTTTAAAGAAAAAAAAACAAATTATCTACACGGACCACATTTATTCCACGATGTCCATGAGAGAGAGAGAGAGAAAAAAAGAAACAGTTCAGCACTTCGGTTCAACTTATGAAATCAGTGCAGAAATTGCTTCACGCCAATTCAAGTTCCCAACACACGCAGATTCGTGTCCACAATCATAAATTGTCCATAGAAAGAGACAGAAAAAAGAAACAGAAAACATTGTTCATTTCATAGTTAAGGAAAAACATCAAACAATAATCTTAGAGCAATAACCATTAAACACTATGTAAATACAATAAGCACATCGAATGTGCGGAAGTGAATGTTGTGCCAGTGCGTGCGTGTGTAGTAGTGAATGAATGAGTATGAATGAGTGTGTGTATTGGCGGCTTAGATGTACTGACCAAGTTTGCAGTCATAAAGGAAACAGGAGAGTGTTGTGGGCTTTGTCAGACACCAGGACAGGTGGATGAGCAGCCATCACTTGTCTTCAGAACAGTTTTACTAAAAGCAGACGATCGTGATGTGCAACGCTTTAAAGTCAAGTGTAACACCGCGACACACCAGACATCGGATTTTTACGGATTTTCCGCATTGCCACAAACTGTTCCCTCAATAATGTGTTTAATTACCCACTATAATCCTAGCTAAAATTAACATTAGCACTGAACAAAATATTTATTATTGCCCTTTGTACCTAACTCAACTAAGAAAAAATTATTTGTCCTAAAATATGGAATAAATGTGATAAAGAAAGCATTAAATTTACCTTTCTCATACATGTTGACACATTGTTACAACACTAATTTTATGTTTTAAAACAAATTATACAAAAACTATTTGTATTTCTTGAAAATTGTTGCTTCAATTAATGTTTTGCAAGATATAACCTTATAATTCCAAGCAGAAAATGACTTTTTAGAATTAGAAGGTTCTATCTGCATTTGACCTGTTCCAAAAATCCCCATTTAAAAATTTGAGAGGATTTTGATATTGTACATTTATAATACATATAGGGTCTCTGTCATTTTCATGTAGGAGAGAGACTTGTTCCCCATATCATTTTTGCTATATGGAATGCAAAACTTTGAAGCTCAATATCTCAAAACCACTCAGAATGCAGATAGAACCTTATAATTCCAAGGTGACGAATTGTCCGAAAATGCATCAAATTTTGTTAATGCGATGTCAATGTCTCATTTAACATTTGAGCAACAAAAACAATTGTTAATTCAAAAGGACATGAAAGAAAAAATGTTAGAAGTGCAAAGTCGTGTTGAGATGTCTAAACTTCAGTTTCAACAACAACAGCTTGATTTTGAACGTTATCGGTTAGCTGATAAGAGATGTTAAACTATCTTTAACTGGAGGTGGAATGTGGTTTGGCTTCGTATAATTCTGATGTAGTGGCTAATGTGGTTGATCCCTATTGGTTTGATGAAAAAGATGTTGAACGCTTCTTTTTGTTGTTTGAATGGCCAGATGAGGAGCGTACGCAGTCTGTTTTTACAGGCAAAGCTCAAGAAGCGTATTCGTCTCTTAGTGTGGAAGATGCTAAGGATTATTTGATTGTTGAAAATGCAGTGTTGAGGGCTTATGAGTTGGTCCCAGAGGCCTATAGACAAAAATGTAGGACCTGGAAGAATTATTTCAATTGTTGGTGTACAGCCTCCAGCGTAAAAATGTTAGACAATTTGAAGGAATTGATGTAGCAACATACATTAGTGAGCGTAAACCCGACACGGCAGGTGAGGTGGCCATTATGGCTGATGATTTTTTTCTGATCCATAAAACCTTTTGGCTACAAAAAGGCTGAGGGAAATGTTCAGAAAGAATCGTGGCATGATCCTAGCTCTTCTAAATTTTTGCGTGCTTCACCTGACAGACAGTGTCGTGTCTTTGTTGGAGAAAAAGAGAGAGCAAATATGTGTAATTGTTGTCATGTGCTTGGTCACTGGAATAGTGAGTGTCCATCGTTGAAAGCAAAAGAGGTTTCTAAAACGAAATCCAAGTCTTCATCTTCAGTTAAATCTGTTGCTTTGGCTGTGACTGCCTCGGTAGTAGAGATGCGCCGATGAGCTCAAACGTCACCCTAATCCGCTGCTTCAAATAAATTATCTGCCCACCACCCACCCGCACCTTTATTTTTCTCTGATTTAGATAACCGCACCCAGTTGTCACATTACAATGATTCTAATTCTTAGTTTTACATGATGACATGATGAATGGATGGTTCATTTTTAACAGTAGATTCAGTGACATTAGAGCTGATCTGTGCATCACTGCATGCGTCTGTGGAGCATTACGGCTCCGATGCAGCCCCTGGAGCTGATCCCGGCTACTCAATGCTCGTGTTTATAGCAGTGGAACGTTTCGGAAGCATTCCAAAATCTCATGGTCTCACGAATTCAGTTGCTTCACACCTGGTGTGATTTGACACTGCGTGGAGGATGGAATTAAACCTCATCTGAGCCGTAAGGGGTAACGGTAAGATAAGACACTGATAATAGGCTGTTTTTAAATGAACAATTAATTATAAAACAAAAGTTCTTCTTTGGCCAGATTAGCCTACACTTTCGTAATAGCATAAACACAGGCTTTACTCCTGTAACGAATTAGCTTAAAAAGGGAATTATTTATAATTAATTATAACTGGTTATAATTAATAATAAATATTTAGATTAGATCTTAGAATTAACTGTAGCAGAATTGATATTACAATTACTTGATCTGTCCGTCCACCGAGCAGACAATATAATTATTTATCAATTCTAGGAAGATTACTTTCCTGGCCAAGGAACAATAACCTTCCTACTTATACAGTGCTAGCAGTAGTTTAGCATGTAGCAAGGAGCAATCATTCAGTGACTTTGAAATGTGAGCGGAACACAGAGACAATCAATTGTGAATATAAGCGATTTAATAAATGAAACTATAACTAACATGCAAACAAACTAAGCAAAACATATATATATATATATATATATATATATATATATAGAATGAAGGAAAGTAAGGAAAAGAGAGAGAAGAGCAAAGAATGGCAGTATTTCACATCAATTAACCACAACCTAAAATGAGAATCATCAGAGACACAATTCACCTTAAAAGGGGTTCAAACTTAAACACGCATCTAATCAGTTGTAAATGGTTACTTGCATTGGTTTGTTGCTGAATAAGAGTCTTGATGCGGTAGACGAGGTTCTCGACGATTTCTTTAGGAGTGAGTTGAAGAAGTCCACAGCAAATCCACAAAGTTACTTGAAGGTAAACACTGCCAGAAGGTTAAACTCAAGAGGAGAGTTTTGGAGTGTGTTTGTCTCAAGAAGAAGAGTTTCTGGGCAAATGATTAGTCTGCGTTCAGAACTTTTATGGGTTCATTGCCGCACCCATTTGGTGGGTGGAGTGGCCAATCAGAGGCATGCATTTTGAGCGGGAGAGACATCCTTTGTCTCCGTTTATGGGCCATTCGCATTTTATTGCTGATCTGGACCGCTAGTGCAGCTTTTAATTCAAAACATAGTAAGAATTGTTCGATGCATTAATATCACAGGGGAATATACATACAACACATGCATATAGCAGATACATTTATAACTGCTTAATTATGGCCTAAATAGAGAAAATGTCTTTAGGTGTGTGTGTGACGTGTATTGGAAATTGTGGAGACAGACAACTGGTCTTGTCCCTGGCACGGGGGGTCACCCCCCCTTCTGTGGAATGTGTTTGAAGCTTGATAAAGACACCTAGTCGGTCTGTTTAGCATCCTTTTGATAGTGATAAAGACCATCTGCAATTTAGTACCCATATAAATGTAAACGCTGAGGCCAGGTCAGTAATTTATATGCAAATGTCAAAAGGCTAAAAGGGTTTTTTTTAAACAAACTGTAATCAGCCATCACTGATCTTACACAGACGTTACACTCCCTTCAAGCTTTAACTGGAATGACACTGTTTCTGTCACTGCAACTTCCCGAACAGGTGAACACACACAAAAATGAAATTTGTGTGTCTGTCTGCCTGATGAAAAAAATGCATTTAAAAAAAGGTTCATATTTAAGACAATGTAGTTAATATTTGCATCATTAATGATTTATTTCATCCACCTGCGACCCACCTGCAGTTAATCAAAATGTATTTTTTTATTACCCGAACCACCCGATTATCCGCAGCGCCTGCAGATATAACCGCCATCCGTGCATCACTACTCGGCAGTGGATAATTGTAGGGGATCTACAAGTTCTAGTTCGCAAAAGCTTTTATTTTGAAATTTGACACAGACAGTGAGCCGATGACTTGTAGACACGCATTCATGACAGTACCATGGCGCAAGCGTGTGGCGGCGCTGGCGCTGACCCAGACCCAGACCCAGATCCGGCGTGATGACATTGAACACAAGGCACAAGACACGGCGCATGTGTTCAACATCATCACGCCGGATCTGGGTCAGCACCAGCGCCCCCAGACGCTTGCATGGTACTGTCGTGAACGTGCGTCCACAAGTGACACAGTAGAGATGAAAATGTGGAATAAAGTAGTTATTTTAGTTTTCTTTGCGCAAAAAAAAGTATTCTCGTAGCTTCGTAACATTACTGTTGAACCACTGATGTCACATGGACTACTTTGTTGATCATCTTGGTACTTTTTTGTGCCTTAACCGTGGTAGTTCCCTTGTTGTCTATGGGAGGGTCAGAGTATAGGTCTGCATTCCCGCGGCTGTACCGTGGGAACCAAGGGACCCGACCAGATTTCTTGCGACGCGAGATTTAATCCCCGAACAAAACGCGGTTGCATTACCTAAATTGTGTGTGTAGCAGACTGAAGTCAGGAACTGTTACAATTTTAAGTTAGTTAGGTCATTTTCAGCTATGAGTCCCAATATGGGGGGTGCTGGCTTTTTTTTTGGCAAAAACTGAAGCGTGATATATCTAAATAAGTCTTTTCAAACATGTCAGCTTATTGGAAAGCCAAACCAGTCTGTGAAACCTGCCCCTTTGTATCCAATTCCTGCTATTGGCCAAACTTTTGAACATCTTATGGTGGACTGTGTTGGGCTGTTACTGTTACGGGGCTGACGAGACGAGAGGCGTGCGGATCCATGTGCAGACTTTTATTTGCAAGAGACGTGGTCATAACAGGCAGGGTCAAAACAATGGAAAACAGGTATAATATGGGCGAGACAAAGACTAAACAGAGACAAGCGTGGGTCGACGATCGGCGTACAGAATCCAAAGGGGCGAGACAGGAGAGGTAATCCAAAACGTTAGCTATAGTCCAGGCAGGGGAAAACACAATCCGACAAGGGCAAGGCAAGGCAAGGCAAGGCTAGGAAAACTAACGGGCTCTGTAGGGCAGCGATAATGCATACAATACTCGGCAACGGGGGAGAGAATGTCCAGGGTTGAAATAGTGTGTGTGATTGGTGATGCTGTGTGATCAGGTGTGCATGTGATTGGTGCAATGAGATATTGGTGACAGCTGTGATCAGAGTGGGATGATGGGAATTGGAGTCCATGTGATGTGTGGTGTGAAAGTCCATGTGGTGAGCGGGTGACCTCTAGTGGTGAGTGACCGGGAGTGCAGACCAGATTCGTGACAGAGCCCCCCCCCAAAGAGCGGCTTCCAGACGCTCCACAGTGTCTATAATCAGGAGGGAGGTGGAGCGGAGGCGGAACAGGGGGAGGGATGGAGGGCCAGGTCGTTGTGGCAGCGGAGTGATCTGGGACCGAGGTAGAGCCGGCAGAGCACGAGCCCACCAGGGTGGAGCAGACGGAGCTTGAGCCCACCAGGGCGGACCAGACGGGACAGAAGGTCTCCATGGCGGTGCAGAAGACCACCAGAGCCAGACAGCAGACCACCACGGCGGCGCAGATAGAGCAGGAGCCCACCAGGGTAGCGCAGAAGACCACCAGAGCCAGATAGTGGACCACCACAGCGGAGCGGGTGGAACAGGTGGAGCAGAAGACCACCAGAGCGGAGCAGACGGACCCGAAGACCACCACGGTGGCGCAGATAGAGCAGGAGCCCACCACGACGGATCAGGAACCCACAGCAGAGCCTGGGACCTAGGGAGGACGGAGACACAGGGAGAAGACAGAACATGCACAGACACAAGGACTGGGGTAGGGAACACAGGAAGTTCATAGTATTCTCCAATAGCATTGACAGAACAGAACGAGAGTTCATTGACAGCCTCCATAGCCGTGACAGGACAGAACGAGAGTTCTTTGACGGCCTCCATAGCCGTGACAGGACAGAACGAGAGTTCTTTGATGGCCTCCATGGCCGTGACAGGACAGAATGAGAGTTCTTTGACGGCCTCAAACCACCTCTGGAGGTTCTGCGGCGGTTGCCGCCACCTCTGGAGGTTATACAGTGGTAAACACAGGACACAGGGAGAGTTCAGTAATGGTCTCTTCGACCGCAACACAACAGAATGGGAGTTCATTGACAGATACCACTGACACCTCTGGAGAAACTGCAGCGGGCACCATCACTTCAGGGAACACGGCAGTGAACGCCACTACCTCAGGAGGTTCTGCAGCGTCAGCCGCCACCTCTAGAGAAATCATAGTGGACGCCGCCACCTCTGGGAGTTCTGTGGTGGTGTATGCAGCCCAAACACACCAAAATGCGATCCCCATCAGGGGAAGCGTTTCAGACAGGGGAATCAGTTCAGGAACAGGAGGGCTAGAGTGAGTGGGTTTGGGGATACCAGCTGTGCGTGCAGACACCAGCGATGAATCCCTCACACTGGATATCAGACTGGGATAATGAAAGACTGACCTTGATGATCTGGGTGTGTCAACCCGGACGTGACCCGACTCTGGAAGGTCAGCAGAGACGTGACGCTGTGACTCTGGAAGGTCAGCGGAGACGTGACGCTGTGACTCTGGAAGGTCAGCGGAGACGTGACGCTGTGACTCTGGACGGACAGGGGAGACGTGACGCTGTGACTCTGGACGGACAGCGGAGACGTGACGCTGTGACTCTGGAAGGTCAGCGGAGACGTGACGCTGTGACTCTGGACGGACAGCTGTGACGTGCTGTGACTCTGGACGGACAGCTGTGACATGCTGCTGTGACTCTGGACGAGCAGATGTGACGTGCTGCTGTGACTCTGGACGAGCAGATGTGACGTGACTTGACTTTAGGAGATCGGCTGAGACATGAAGTGACTCTGGATGATTAGCTGAGACTTGGCTTGGCTCGTAAAGATCAGCTGTGACTTGGCTTAGTTCTTTAAAATCCACTGTGACTTGACTTAGCTTGTGAAGATCAGCTTTGACTTGGTTTGACTCGTGAAGATCAGCTTTGACTTGATTTGATTCGTGAAGATCAACGGTGACTTGACTTAGCTTGTGAAGATCAGCTGTGACTTGTCTCGACTTGTGAAGATTAGCTTTGACTTGGCTTGATTCGTGAAGATCAACAGTGACTTGACTTAGCTTGTGAAGATCAGCTGTGACTTGGCTTAGTTCTTTAAAATCCACTGTGACTTGACTTAGCTTGTGAAGATCAGCTTTGAATTGGTTTGACTCGTGAAGATCAGCTTTGACTTGATTTGATTTGTGAAGATCAACGGTGACTTGACTTAGCTTGTGAAGATCAGCTGTGACTTGTCTCGACTTGTGAAAATTAGCTTTGACTTGGCTTGATTCGTGAAGATCAACAGTGACTTGACTTAGCTTGTGAAGATCAGCTGTGACTTGTCTTGACTCCTGTAGATTGACTATGACTTGACTTGGCTCATGAATGGCAGCAATGACATGACGGGGTGTTGTTGTGGCCGCCATTTTGTGCTCGAGTTTTAGTGTAGCTGCCATTACATGAGGGTGTGCGGTGTCGCATTCCTCTGCGATACCCACAGTGAACACTGAACCAACAGTCAATAACGCATAGTCCAAAAAACAATTCAGTGATGAACGCGGACCCTCGCGTCTGAGCTGAGATTGCAGAGGCTGATTAATGCCATCACAAAAAATCTCAATCAGGATTATGTCCGGTAAATCTGAATAATGAGAGAAAGCTAAAAACTCTCTAACATGGTTCTCCAATGACCGCGGGCCTTGTTTAAGGGCAAACAATAGACTAATTGTGTCCATACCTGACCAGGGTCCATTGCTGGAAAAGCTGCTGGATCCTCGTGTGGCCGAGTATTCTGTTACGGGGCTGACGAGACGAGAGGCGTGCGGATCCATGTGCAGACTTTTATTTGCAAGAGACGTGGTCATAACAGGCAGGGTCAAAACAATGGAAAACAGGTATAATATGGGCAAGACAAAGAGTAAACAGAGACAAGCGTGGGTCGACAATCGGCGTACAGAATCCAAAGGGGCGAGACAGGAGAGGTAATCCAAAACGTTAGCTATAGTCCAGGCAGGGGAAAACACAATCCGACAAGGGCAAGGCAAGGCAAGGCAAGGCTAGGAAAACTAACGGGCTCTGTAGGGCAGCGATAATGCATACAATACTCGGCAACGGGGGAGAGAATGTCCAGGGTTGAAATAGTGTGTGTGATTGGTGATGCTGTGTGATCAGGTGTGCATGTGATTGGTGCAATGAGATATTGGTGACAGCTGTGATCAGAGTGGGATGATGGGAATTGGAGTCCATGTGGTGAGCGGGTGACCTCTAGTGGTGAGTGACCGGGAGTGCAGACCAGATTCGTGACAGTTACCCAGGTCAAAAGCAAGAAATGAATATTTGCTTATTGTTATGTGCCAAGTGACTAGATATCCAGCTGTGTACCCGTTACATTCTCTAACGGCAAAGAAAGTTGTAAAAGCACTGACTCAGTTTATCTCCGTGTTTGGAATACCACAAATTATTCGATCAGGGGAGTAATTTTACTTCCAATCTGTTTGGTCAAGTTCTGAAACAGCTTCATATTCAACATCATCAGGGAGCACTGGAAAGATTTCACCAAGCATTGAAGTCTTTACTGAGATCGTATTATGTTCAGATGGGTAAAGATTTGGAAACTGGGTTACCTTGGTTAATAATGTCAACTCGAGAAGCCACTCAGGAGTAGGGTTGGGTATCGTTTGGGGTTTTTTCGGTACCGGTGCCAAATCGATACTTTTAAAACGGTACCAGTGCCTAAACGGTGCCTGAACCGATACTTAAAAATAATAAAAAATAAATAAAAATGACCAATTAATAATTGGATTGGCCATTAGCACTAAACACATGATGTATTTTTCATTCATACTGGATGCCAGAGGGCACCCTCGCACAAAAAATCCACATATCCAGTCACAGAAGTAGCAGAACTCATGAAGCTCCAGGAAATCCCCAATATGGACAAATGCATTGCTATGGATGTAACTGAGTAAACAAGATATAAACGTTTTGAATGATAAAACAAATACAACAAACACTCGACTACGACAATGTATAGTTTATCTGTGTTAATCAAGCCATCTCTGGTATTTTCATAATAATTAAGTATATTTATAATCCATTGCCAATCGAAGTATTAGTAGCCTATGGAACATATTTTCTGCCTCATTCTGTGACAAGAAGCTATATCAGATCACAAAAGGAAGCATTTAACTGGTGTTGTGGACTAAAAAGGTTATAATGTTTTCTTTTGTTGGACAACAGGTTTAAAAACATGAATACAAGATAATTTTAGCTTTAGGCATTTTAATTTAAGAATGTTTAGTTTAGCTAGTTAATGGAGGGCTACCTGCTGCCGTCAGAGCAAGTGTAATTTCTGCATTCATGCGTTCCTCGGATACTCTCATTTCCTGAGTTGTGCTTTTAAGTCAGAATGTAAAAACAGCACGCTCGCGTTACTACAAAGATTTGTTGGACTTGTATTATTAGAGCTTTCCGACTTGAGTTCACGTGCATTTTCTCAGTCGGGAAATTATATTTCAGATGAGGTGCCGGTGATGATGTTTCTTACGTTCGTTTTGGAGAAACAAAGGACAAATATTCAAATCGATCGCTCAGGCATGGCACCGAAATGAGGCACCGAAATCTCCGTTCTGATTCGGTTCTAGTGCATACCGGTTACATAGGTACCGGTTCCATATTGGTACCGGGTTTCGGTACCCAACCCTACTCAGGAGAGTACTGGATTTAGTCCGAACCACCTTGTTTTTGGTCATGATGTACGTGGTGCATTATCTGTTTTGTCTGCGGATTGGAAAAAAAACTGATCCACCTAAAAATATTCTGTCAGTGATTTTTGCAGGCAAATTTTTGAAGCATACCAATTGGCAAAAGCATCTTCGAGTAAAGCGCATGATCAAATGAAACGACATTTTGATCGTCATACAGAATTGCATTTGTTTCAATCTGGTGTTCAAGTCCTTGCTTTGTTGCCTATTGATGATTAACCATTTCAGGCCAAATTTGCTGGTCCATATACTGTTGCTCATCAAATTTCTGATCTTAACAATTTAATTAATACACCGTATTGGAAAAAGAAGACTAGAGTGTGTCATGTAAATTTGTTAAAACCTTTTTTTTATGGTTCTGAAGATTTTGTGGACACTAAAATAAATGAAGACAAGGTTGATGTACCTGATTCTTGTATTAAACCTGAGGTTCTTCTGCCTATGATGATGGTGCTGAGTTGCCAACCACTTCAGTTTTGATAAGTGGGGACCAGGATGAGATTGATCCTGGAGATTCTGTTCTTCAGGGTCGTTTACGCAATTCAGAAGCATTAAGCTCTTTGCATGATCGGTTAAGTCATTTAACAGAAGTGCAGTGTATCGATTTGATTAATTAGATTTTTGAATACGTTACACTGTTTCCCGATACTCCGTCTCGTACAAATATGATTGAACACGACATCGATGTGGGAGATTCAGCTCCAATTCATCAGTGCTATTATAGAGTATCTGTGAATAAGAAGAAACAGCTAGAGAATGAAATTTACTATATGTTGGCGTCTCCATCGTTGTTGGTGAATAAATCTGATGGATCATTCAGGTTCTGTACTGATTACCGAAAGGTAAATGCCGTAACAAAACCTGATTCGTTTCCATTGCCTCGAATTGAAGATTGTGTTAATCGGGTGGGAACCGCTAGATTCGTTAGCAAGTTTGATCTACTCAAAGGTTACTGGCAAGTGCCTTTAACTGAAAGAGCTCAAGAAATTTCAGCTTTCAGTATGCCGTCGGGGTTATTTTCATACAAGGTTATTAGCTTCGGGTTGTGCAATGCTCCTGCAACTTTCCAGCGCTTGATGAATCGAGTTGAATCAATGAATTTCTGGTTTGATGGGATTCTCTGTGTATTTGGATAACGTCATCATGTGTAGTTAACCCTCAAAGCGCCAAAGTCGTAAAAATTGCGACAAGACGTCATACTTCATGAAATAGACTGTAGTTCCTAATATGGTGTAACATCTCATTTGTATTCCCTACCACTAGATGGCAGACATGTAGTACTTCGATTCTAGACCAAAAGTGTTCGAGGAAATAATAGAGCAAGTGAGCTATCGTGTCATTGATGCGGAAGCAGTTCAGTTCATAGCGTCTGAGTAAATTGTGAGATTTGTGAGAGAAAATCGTCAAATGGCTAATAAAAAGTTGTACCGTGAGGATGTGTTGCAAATGTTATTTGCCGATTCTGACTCTGTAGGGGAATATTTGCCTTTTGGAAATGACGATCGGCCATCTAATGATCGCGCTTCTGCCGGTACATCTTTGCATGCGCAATGGTGCCGCCGTAAAAGGCGAGAGTGTTCACAAAGCACCATCAAGTGATCATTTCGAGCCTTTGCCCAACAGGGATGGGGGTGGCATTGGTGGACGTGGTCTTAGTGTCCATTGGAGAGGCTCCGGTCTTAGCTACAACATTAACATTACTACTGTAGTTTAAAAAGTAATAAGACAAGGAAAGCATTTCTTGAATTAAATCACTGTATTTTTAACATTACAATAAATTTTTCACAGAGTATTTGTGATACAGAAATACAGCCTTCTCTGTGTGAAGTTAAAAATAGCATAAGTTTCATGAACAATAACATATCCACTGTCATTGAGTACAAAATGAGACCCCATAAAACAGGTAAGGTGGAAAAGCCGAACAGTAATGACGAGCATTAAGTAGTCCAAAGCTTCCCTTGTCGATTTTGTTTTCAGTTTTAAAAGCAGTAAGAAATCAAATCACTATAATTTTAACAGTACAATTAATTTTTTTTAGTATAGGATGAATGGATGACTATGAACTACGGCATTTCCTGTCAATAGACCAGATCAGATACAGTAAAATGCAACAATTCACCATCAAACAGGTGTAGTGAAAAAGATGAACTGTAATGAGTAACAAGTAGTCCAAAGCTTCCCTTGATGTTTTTTTTTTTTTCAGTTTTAAAAGCAGTAAGGCAAGACAAATCACTGTTATTTTTAACAAAAAAAAATATTTTTCACAGAGTATGGGCTACAAAAAATAAGCTTTCTCTGTGTGAAGTTAAAAAAAGCTTAAATTCAATGAATGAATTAAGAAAAACAAAATGAGGATGCTTGACTTAATAATGGTTTAGTAGTGCCAATCTACTGGAAACTGCTACTCAGCACCCTTTCCACTGCTACATTCTCTAGAGAGGGAGACAGAAAAAAAATAAAAATATTTTATAGAGAGGAATATTTTAAGTAAAAAACATAATAATCATCAAATATAATTGCAGTATATTGAAAGAAATACTCACCACTACTATAGAGCCTTTGCCTATCAAAGTTCACGTGAATAGATGAGTATCAGGTATCTGTAAAATATTAAAAACAATGCATTAGTTTTAAAGCGATAACATTTTCTCAGAGGTAGAATTCAGCATATTTCCTTCTTAATTTTTAAATTAAACTGATGAAACCTTTTTAGTAACACTTAAGAATGTTTTCATTATTGAACAGTATTAGAATAACGGATCAACATGAATTAAAAATGCAAAAAAAAAAAAAAAAACTTTGTTACAGTATTTATTACGCTAAAAAAAGTGTAATTTATTGTTTGTTAGTTCGATGTGCATTAACGTTTACAAATATAACTTTTCATTGAGGTAATAAAATAAAAAATATTAAAAATAAGCCCGTTATCAGGTCTTTCAACAGTAAAAATGACTGTAAATCAAGACAGTGCACTAACACAATGAATGGAAGAAAAGCGCAACACGCAAAATGGCAGAATATGTCCGCCTTCTAAATAAAAAGGCCAATCATCGCTTTACGTAGCTAGAGGCTTTGGCTGGGCCGAGCTAAAGCTTAACGCCATTTCAGCATAAGACACCACATCTTTAAGACAAAGCATGTAGGATTTTGGTACAGATTTAAAATACGATTGAGACTCAAATAAATTGGCGCCACCATCACTCCCTGACAGGATTTCTACATTCGTTGCAATAGGCCTTTATCACAGTCCGCGTCTCATCACATCCGGCTCCGATTAGTAGCGTAAAGGACTTTATTTTCAATGGACAGACGCCAGTTTTGTGAAGAAAATTAAACTAATTTAGTTCAGTTGAACATTGACGAAATAAAAGACAATGTTAAAACTGCGTATTTATACCGATTCCATACCATGTATCATGTCATCCTTCATTTTTATGTGTAACATTAGCCTATCTGAGCGACGCGAGTTACTGCCAGAGGAATACTCAGACTTATATAATTTAAATTTTATTTTTAATATTATATTGTTTATTTTTGCATTATATTTATTGTGATTAACCTCCCGTTCTTGTTCACAATATAATGTTATTCAATCGTTGCACGCAATCACCGAGAATAACTCGAATGAGATGATCAAACTTATTTTTAATTATCGTCTGTGGGCTGGAAATACTCAATTTGATGCAATTATAGAGGATTGCATCAAAGTCAGCGCGTGAAAAAAATGTGGGCATTATGTTTAATACAAGTTTGCTCTAAACCTTTAATTTAATCCTTCTATACAGTCTTTAGTCATAATATTTTAAACTTTGGCTAATTCTAATGCTTATTAATGTGATATATTGTTTGTATAGTTTTCTCGCTGTTCTGTAATGAAATAAGGTGATGAGACTGTGAAGAATTGCCTATACACATACAGTATGCCTCGCACACTCCTGTTTAAGTCACGAAATACGCATCGGGATATCGTGACAACATATTCCATCGTTTCATAATACTCAATTAATTGTTGTAAACTGAGATTAGTGTCTATAGAAGACGTATATGTGCTGAATTCTACATAAATAATCCACAACAATGCCGTGCTATGGGCACAGCCATTGATAGAGGCTGCAGCGGAAGTTCTTTTACGCTACTATTTGAATCTTCCGCTTTTCGAACGCGGAAGTATGATAAAGGCCTATTAAGACCTTCCAGTGAAATAACTTACCTTGAAAGAGAATTTGCAATAAACGCAGTCTACAGAATAACGAGTATTTTCTTTATGATAAAATTTAAAAGATAGCTCAGCCAGAGGGCACGTTTTGTACTTAGCATTCCCTTCCCCACCTCAAATTAGTTGGCACCACAAATCACTCCCTGACGCATAACTAACGGTATTACTGGTCATACACAGAAAAAAAAAGTATAAAGTATACTGCTTGAATGATTGTACACAATACTAATAATAACTAGATAGTAAAGTTTGGATACAAACTTTAAGTTGGCATGAAAAAGCCTAGCCAGAAAGTTTGTAAAAGTTTTAAAAGCTTGAAGTTTGAAGGTTTTCAGTTTGAAGTAGTTTGAAATACGTAAAATAGTTTTAAAGATTAATGTTTGAATGTTTTATAGACAATACAGTCTATCAGAAGAACAGACAGAAAAACAGATCGCTGGGGTACCTGGGGTGGCTTCTAGGGTGGTTGCTAGGGTTTTTCTAGGTTACCTGGGGTAGTTTCTAGGGTGTTGCTAAGCGGTTGCTAGGGTCCTTGGGGTGGTTGCTAAGGAGTTACTATGCGGTTACTAAGGTAGCTGGGGTGGTTCCTATGGTGTTGCTAAGTGGTTGCTAAGGTACCCAGGTCGGTTGCTAGGGTGTTGCTAGGCGGTTGCTAGGGTGTTGCTAGGGTACTTGGGTTGGTTGCTAGGATGTTGCTAGGTGGTTGCTAAGATGTTGCTAGGTGGTTGCTATGGTACCTGGGGTGGTTGCTAAGGTGTTGCTAGGCGGTTCTAAGGTATCCGGGGTGGTTGCTAAGGTGTTGCTAGGCAGTTGCTAAGGTATCCGGGGTGGTTGCTAAGGTGTTGCTAAGTGGTTGCTATGGTATCCGGGTAGGTTACTAAGGTGTTACTAGCATGTTTGAGCATGATTAACAAAGTTACCATCATGTCTTTTGCATTATTAGCATGTTACTAGCATGTTGTTATCGTGATTAAGAAGTTACTAGCATTATTTTAGCATGATTAGGATGTTACTAGCATCTTCTTAGCATGATTAGCAAGTTACCAGCAGGTCTCTAGCATTATTAGCAAGTAACTAGCATGTTGCTAGCATGATTCTAGCATGATCATCATGTTACTAGCATGTTCTTAGCATGATTAGCAAGTTACCAGCAGGTCTCTAGCATGATTAGCATGTTACTAGCATCTTCTTAGCATGATTAGCATGTTACTAGCATGTTGCTTACAAGATTAGCAAGTTACTAGCATGTTGTTAGCATGATTAGAAAAGTTACTAGCATGTTGCTAGCACGATTCTAGCATGATTAGCATGTTACTAGCATGTTGCTAGCATAATTAACAAGTTACTAGCATGATGTTAGCATGTTTCAAGCATGATCAGCATGTTACTAGCATGTTGCTAACATGATTTAGATAGATTAGAAATAGTATTAGATAGAGTGGAAGCTTATATGAGTTTGAATGGGTTAGAAATAGTACATAGAAGGGAAGCTTGATTGAGTCTAATTGGCTTCAGTGTGTTTACATTTGAATGTTTGTCAGTTGGAGCTTGCAAGGTTTTGGCTCTGAACATTCTGTCAATGAAAGTCTATGGGATTTTTTGCAGTTTTAATCTTCATTTTTAGGAAAACCGTAAGTCGGATCAGTCTGAAGAGGTATAGCAACCCGAGTCAGACCAGTCTGAAGGTCTGGGCCGAGTTTGGTGGTAGCTCTAGGAGGAGATACAATTTTTCAAGCCAACTTAATAATAATAAAAAGCCTGTTAATATACAAGTCATGGTTAACCACCTTGACGTTAAACATTAGCACTAACTTTGCATCTCTGTCGGGTTGCTCGATAAAATCAGTACATAAAAACGTTACCTCAGTGAAAAAAATAAAAAACGTTCAAAGGGACTAACGTTAATAACTGTTTTTCAAATGGAATTTCAGTTCAAAGTTTTAATTACCTTTTCACACTGTTGAAATCCACCGCAATGCATCAGCTTCCACCTCCACAGCGAGAGAGAAAATGGCGGACTGGAGAGCAGTTAATTAGTTTTCCTTGCGCGTTCCAAGGGGGCGGACTTTCCAGAGAAAACATAACTAAATTATTACATTTCAACATGATTAATTCTAAAAAGTTGAACATCCTAATCAACATCCTAACAACATTAATTGAATGACACAAGACTAAAATATGTTTAGATGAGAAACATAAATTAATCATGTTGGAAATACTAAATGCATTTTTGCAAATTCAACAATCCCCCATTGTCATTTTTTTCCAGTGTACCATACTCTCAAGAACTATAAACTGTCACCTAGATACCTGATTGGGCAGATAGCTGGTCAACTGATCAAAAAAGTAATATAGTAATAATTTACTACTTTCTCCTGTTTTACTGTTGATTTCCTCTTTTCCTGATCATTTGGAATGATGATAAAAAGACAAAAAACAAAAAAAAAAAAAACATTCAAATAAATTCTAACATCCATTCAATATTTATTATTTCCTGAATATTACTGATCAAAAAGTAGGCTACTGTTCACATGCATTTTACTGCTATATAGTATAGTAATTTAGTAAGAATTTAGTACTTTCTCCTGTTTTATTGTTGATTTCCTCTTTTTCTGATCATTTGGAATGATGATAAAAAAAAAAAATTAAAAAAAAAACATTCAAATAAGTTCTAACATCCATTCAATATTTATTATTTCCTGAATATTACTGATCAAAAAGTAAGCTACTGTTCACATGCATTTTACTGCTATATAGTATAGTAATTTAGTAATAATTTAGTACTTTCTCCTGTTTTATTGTTGGTTTCCTCTTTTCTGATCATTTGGAATGAGGATAAAAAGACAACAACAAAAAAACATGCAAATAATTTCAAACATCAATTCAATATCTACTATTTCCTGAATATTCTAAAATTCAAGAGGGCTGCCCCTGATGACATAATAATATGCAAATTCGATGAGTATATTTACACCCCACATAAACTTTCGGTCATGCCCAACATTTTTCTAATTTACAGTAGATCTCTATCTTTAAGCCCTTCCAAGCCACAAGCTTTTGAAATCTTGATGTCAAAATCTAGCATTTTTCCCAAAAAAAAAACCCTGGCGCCTAAAGGGTTAAACTTGGGACGAACATATAGCTCAAATTAGAGCACTATTTGATCAATGTCTGAAGTCAAATGTGTTAAAATTAAGGGTAATTTGTTAAAATGTGAGTTTGCCAAGGCCACAATTGTTTATTTGGGGAAAGTGGTAGGACAAGGCCAAGTGCGCCCTGTCCGTGCAAAAGTGGAAGCAATATATGAAGAGTTTGGTTCCAAAACGCGATAAACGCCATTTTTTTAAAAAAAATCAGTATTGTATCTGATCAGTATTGAAAAGTAAATTTTTAATTTCACACAAAATGTGATATCCGTCGTGTTATTCTGTCATGTTTTCTGCCTTTTTTTCCAAACCGCGACAAACGCCAGTCTCCCTTCTCTGCAGAACGCGATATATCCGCTCAACCAATCACAGCGCACCATTCCACGCACTATAGACAGTAATGGCTGCACTTTGAATACACCCGGCATCCGAGTTTTCCTCATCTGCTTTGTACTTTGTGATCAACAAACAAACAAAAAGGGCTGCACGTTAAATCGCATGTGATTGTCATGCGCATCTCATCAGTAAAGTGATCTCCATCACGTGCTTTCAGATGGAGCGGCATTTAATACACAGAGCCGTAGATCACTGACAAGCTACGCAATATCGTGTTAATAATTGCAGATGAATTGCAGTGTTTTTATTAATGCCATTAATGTTTTTGTTAATACAGCGTATAGCACTAGTCAACTAAATGAATGTAACAAGGCAAAGATGAATGCACTGGAAGTTGTAAGGGAAATGTCATTTTGGAATTTCTGTGGTCTAATGTGATATTGTTGTTCATGTTCTTGTTCCTTTTAGTTTCAATATGAAAAATAACTTTTATATTGATTCAACGGATTGCATTTTGAAAAAAAAAAAAGTGACATGGATTTATTGCATTTTGGAGGAAAAAAAATCTCTTTTTATAATAAATCTTTGAAAATCAAAATCTTGATTTGAATTTTTAATGTTATTATAACCTAAAGATGGTATGTGAAAGTTTGAAATACAAAATAGTGGTTTTCATCTTGCCACTTTCTTGGTAAAAAAACCCCCACATTTTTACTCAAATTAATCAAAATGGATTTATAGCGTTTTGGAACCAAACTATTAATATAATTACACTACGCCCACCATTTCTTGGAATAGTAGGGTTTTATCATTGTTTTTGTAGAAATTTTTCTACAATGGTGGTCCCCCTGACAAATTTATTACAGGGTGGAATAGACTTTTGCTGGACTTTGGGTTGTCAGCAAATGTTTGAAAGAGTAAAAATGCTCCTTACAGAGGGTCCTGTTTTGAAAGCTCAGAGGTTTGATCAACCATTTCAGTTGCAAGTGGATGCCAGCAATGTTGGTGCTGGTGCCGTTTTGTTACAGACTTCTGAAGATGTCATTGACCATCCAGTTAGGTTCTTTTCTAGAAAATGTCATTCTTAATTATTCAGTGATTGAAAAGGAAGCGCTTGCGCTGATTTGGGCTTTGCAACACTTTGAAGTGTATTTGGGATCATCTGAGGGACCACTGGTGGTTTTTACTGATCACAACCTTTTAGTTTTTCTTCACTCGTTACAAAACCCTAACCAAAGGTTAATGAGGTGGTGATTATTTTTTACAGGGATACCTGTTAGATATTCACCACATTAAGGGCTCTTAATATGTTTTTAAGATACTGGAAAAAAAATCACAAATGTCAGGGCATGTCAAATCTTCATCAGTGTCCCCAAACCCCAGAGGGTTAACTGTGGGACCTTACATAGACAAGTGTGTGCCTTTACAAATCATGTGCAATCAACTGAATTTACTACAGGTGGATTCCAAGCAAGTTGTAGAAACATGTCAAAGATGATCAGTGGAAGCAGGATGCACCTGTGCTAAATTTTTGGTGTCATGGCAAAGGCTTTGAATACTTACGTACGTGATTTTTTATTTATTTATTATAAATTTACAAATATTTCAAACTAACTTTTTTTCATGTTGTCATTATGGGGTATTGTTTGTAGAATTTTGAGGAAAATAATTAATTTAATCCATTTTGGAATAAGGCCGTAACACAGTGGTCTCAAACTCAATTCCTGGAGGGCCACAGGACCAACCAAAGAGTATAGAAGACCAAGAGGCGAAACTCTGATGCTTTTTGGGTAACAGCCACTAGGTGGCGCTTCGGTAGCGTGGCCGCCATTTTTGGGTGAAAATTCCCTAACTTTAACTGTTTTTTAGTCTAGTAGTAAACTTAAATCCTTTTAAGAACTGCAGGTCATAGCCATAGAAACCATAATAATGATTTATATGGATATGACACAATAGTTATAAAGAGCTTATGCAACTTAACACATTTACAGTTACTTACTATATTATTATTTACTATTACTCCACTAGATCTGAAATATATATTGTACGTTTTAATCCCCTGGAACACACTACAAACATGATGATCTCTAGAACATGGTGCATTGCTGTGTCTGTCGTAATTAAATAATTAAACAATTTCGGAGAAGTGGCTGTACTTGCTTTTTTGTTTTTTTTACATGAAACAAGTTTTTTTTTGTTTGTTTACAGTCTTCCTTTAACGGACATTAATGTAAGACAATACTGCAAAAACAGTTTACTGTCAAGATGTTATTCCTGTTATATATATATACAGTGGGGCAAAAAAGTATTTAGTCAGCCACCAATTGTGTAAGTTCTCCCACTTAAAAAGATGAGAGAGGCCTGTAATTTTCATCATAGGTATACCTCAACTATGAGAGACAAAATGAGAAAAAAAAAAATCCATAAAATCACATTGTAGGATTTTTAAAGAATTTATTTGCAAATTATGGTGGAAAATAAGTATTTGGTCAATAACAAAATTTCATCTCAATACTTTGTTATATACCCTTTGTTGGCAATGACAGAGGTCAAACGTTTTCTGTAAGTCTTCACAAGGTTTTCACACACTGTTGCTGGTATTTTGGCCCATTCCTCCATGCAGATCTCCTCTAGAGCAGTAATGTTTTGGGGCTGTCGCTGGGCAACACAGACTTTCAAGATTTTCGATGGGGTTGAGATCTGGAGACTGGCTAGGCAACTCCAGGACCTTGAAATGCTTCTTGCAAAGCCACTCCTTCGTTGCCAGGGCGGTGTGTTTGGGATCATTGTCATGCTGAAAGACCCAGCCACGTTTCATCTTCAATGCCCTTGCTGATGGAAGGAGGTTTTCACTCAAAATCTCACGATACATGGCCCCATTCATTCTTTCGTTTACACGGATCAGTCGTCCTGGTCCCTTTGCAGAAAAACAGCCCCAAAGCATGATGTTTCCAACCCCATGCTTCACAGTAGGTATGGTGTTCTTTGGATGCAACTCAGCATTCTTTCTCCTCCAAACACGACAAGTTGAGTTTTTACCAAAAAGTAAAAACTCAACTTGCAATCCTCTTCTGGATCATCCAAATGCTCTCTAGCAAACTTCAGACGAGCCGGACATGTACTGGCTTAAGCAGAGGGACACGTCTGGCACTGCAGGATTTGAGTCCCTGGCGGCGCAGTGTGTTACTGATGGTAGCCTTTGTTACTTTGGTCCCAGCTCTCTGCAGGTCATTCACTAGGTCCCCGTGTGGTTCTGGGATTTTTGCTCACAGTTCTTGTGATCATTTTGACCCCACGGGTGAGATCTTCGTGGAGCCCCAGATCGAGGGAGATTATCAGTGGTCTTGTATGTCTTCCATTTTCTAATAATTGCTCCCACAGTTGATTTCTTCACACCAAGCTGCTTACCTATTGCAGATTCAGTCTTCCCAGCCTGGTGCAGGTCTACAATTTTGTTTCTGGTGTCCTTTGACAGCTCTTTGGTCTTAGCCATGGTGGAGTTTGGAGTTGGACTGTTTGAGGTTGTGGACAGGTGTCTTTTATACTGATAACGAGTTCAAACAGATGCCATTAATACAGGTAACGAGTGGAGGACAGAGGAGCCTCTTAAAGAAGAAGTTACAGGTCTGTGAGAGCCAGAAATCTTGCTTGTTTGTAGGTGACCAAATACTTATTTTACCGAGGAATTTACCAATTAATTCTTTAAAAATCCTACAATGTGATTTTCTGGATTTTTTTTTTCTAATTTTGTCTCTCATAGTTGAGGTATACCTATGATGAAAATTACAGGCCTCTCTCATCTTTTTAAGTGGGAGAACTTGCACAATTGGTGGCTGACTAAATACTTTTTTGCCCCACTGTATATATATATATTGTCCAACATTCCTAATTTTTCTGTCATTAATTTAATTTCATATGTTGATATTAATTCAGTGTTTATAATGCCAACACTTAAAATATTTTCAACCGAAACTGACATGGTTTCTAGAGAGAAAAAGGTTTTGTAAAAAAAGGGAAGACTAAAATAAAGTCTGTAAAATAAACTGTTAAAAGGATTTGATGATCACTAGTCTAGTGATTGTACATTATTGTTGTCATCATTCAGGCTGTATTTCAGGTTTAATGTACGGTTTTTTTAAACAAAGCAGCTGATATTTGCCATAGCGACAGCAAGAATCTAGTGGAGTGCCCAGTCGCTTTCACCCCAAAATGGCGGAAGCGCAGGGCTGCTGCTGGGCGCCGCTGTTGCAATGGAACGTTCTATTGGCTTTCACTTCTTGTCAGTATAAGTTTTTTGCTCCAACCAGCTCCAAATCACACCTGCTTGGAAGTTTCTAGCAATCCTGAAGACCTTGGTTAGCTGGATCAGGTGTGTGTGATTAGGGTTGGAGCTAAACTGTGCAGAGCTGTGGCCCTCCAGGAATTGAGTGTGAGACTAACCCCTGATGTACACTGCACGCATTTGCGGCACGTTACGACTCCGAAGAGGTTTTGTTCCGTCCTCCACACGGTGCCAACTTACACCAGAAGCGTTTCAGAAGCGAAGCGGCAGGGTTCGCGAGACCACGTGATTTGCCTGTCCGACATTGTTTTTCTTTATTTTCTTCTTCTTTTCTAAGATAGTTGGCTAAATGTTTATGTTTTGTCCGTTTAATTCCGTTTACTACTCATACAACTCCTGCAATTAAACTCCATGCCTTTTTTTTGTATTATTGTCCTTATAATTGTGTCATATAACAATGTGTGTTTTCAACCGAGGATGAAACTCATCCATTTCTGACCTCCTAGCAAGGATATATAGTGATGTGAAATACGATCGAGTCTGCACAGGGTGTTTATTTTGAAAATGATAGGATTTTTTGACTTTTATTTTGCATTTGTTGTGCGGTTTAGACGCTGCATGCGTCAAAAATAGACTAGGCGCCTATATTTAGCGAAGCGGCGCGGAGAGCCGCTTCTGGGACGCTGAAACATGCCGCGCGCGTCTGGTGTAAACACAAGCATTGACTAGAGTGGCCGCGATCAGCTCCGGTAGCCGCGTCGGAGCCGTAACGCGCCGCAGATGCGTGCAGTGTAAATCAGGGGTAATGCTGTAACCAGAGCATGTGAGCGGAGCGGGGAGCGGAGCGTGCGAAATATAGTCGGGCGCGGGCGGTTTTTATCAAAGGCGGGCGATCGCTCTGTCTCGCTCCGGTTCCGCTCGATACCGCTCACACCACGAGTCTAGGGCATGCACAGATCCACCCAGAATTCACCTGGCCTTCAACAATTAACAAAACTGTCAGCCTACACTTCAAAAATCGTTCGTTGTGAAGGAGAGATGGAGTTCGTGAAACATTTCCAAAAGCAAACCGACATACAGTTGCGCAATTGCTGTCAAAAAACTAGATGATAATGATGTTGAATATGAACGGGAATGTAGTGATACGATTTTAGTATGTGAGGATTCGTATTTTAATCGTGTTTGTTTGAAATAAATATGTTCTATTTTGACTGATGTTGCTGTTGCTGTGAGTTCTTTATAGGATATAGGCTGTGTGGCGGACGCGTCGCGGAGCGGGTTTGCTGCGTGTTGATTTTCCTTTCCGCGCCTATGTTAACAGATTAGAGCATCCACACTGCCTGCGGACTACGCGCATATCAGGTGCGGTCCAACCACACCGCAACCGCGGCCCCGCGACAGAATAGAAGTGAAGCGGATTTTTTCCGCAGGAGTCACGCAATAAACCCGTTCCACGTCCGCCACGCAGGCAGTGTTTCCCAGGCGTAAGGCTTCGGTTGAAAACGGCAGGTTTTAGGCATGCAGAGGAATTTTAAATTTGAGCGAGCGTGGAGCGATTTCACCAGAGCGGGATGAAATTGTAGGTGAGCGGAATTGAGCGGAGCGGTCTGGTGCGACTTTGAGCGGTGGAGCGGGGGGAGCGAACACCCACGTGAGCGGGGAGCGGAAATTCTCACCGCTCAGCTCCGCTCACATGCTCTGGCTGTAACATAACAAAATGTGGAAAAAGTGAAGCGCTGTGAATACTTTTCGGATGCACTGTGTTTGGAAGTTGAAAACAAACATTTTAGTATTTCAACAATTATTAAATGATCAATATGTTTTAACTTAAATGCAGACAAAAACATAATCAGAAAGTAGCAACAGAACTTGTTAAGGAGTATTAACCCAACTCCAACCACTGAATCTATTGAGAGGCATAGAAGTACAGAGGATACATACACATTAATAACAAGTCTGGGCAAACTACTGAGTAGGCACCAATCAGAGGCCGCATTTTTATGATGTCATCATGTAGACTTCTTACAAAGTATTTTACACTATTTTAAAACTACAAAAATACAAAACACTAGGTATTCTGTTACAAAATTTGTATCATATGTAAAATTTTCATTAACCCTGTCAAATGCAAATTACAAAATCATATTTTGTATTTTAAATACGTATTTGAAATGTATCGTGTACATGTATCATAAATACTGCCCATCCCTGATTCTACCTGCCATGCAGCAAGGCTGGTGTAGTGCCTGATTGTGCCCAGAGAGTCTATCCTCTTGTGCTGTGAGATCCTGCCTGGTCCTCGCTGTACCACAACATGTCAAACATGCCAGAAATTGTTCTATTCTGCATACAATATTGTTGTTTTATAAAAGGCTCAAAACCATTTTTGTAAATCCATTTCTTTTATTTGAAAAATGAACATTTAGGTAAATCTATATAGTATATCATATTTCAATGAATAAATAAAAGAAAAAAGACAAGAAAGACCTAAAAGCTAATCACTGACTTTACTAATCAGGTCATAAATAGGAATTTTCTGTTGTGAGTTTCATGAACTTCCAACTGACTGTGCAAAGAAACTAAATATATGTAATTGTCTGATCCAAAAGAATAAAGTACTTCAACATGCCAGTGACTGATAAATCTTTAATATAAAATTGTACAAGAATTCTGATTTGTACAAAAATTCCATTTACACGCCATATGCATTTTATGCAAAAAAAAAAAAAAAAAAAGGTACAAAAGATTCCAAGAAATGTAAATTCATTAAAGGAGGACATCATACTGTCTCATTGGATGAAAAGTAAACAATTTAGAATTAAAGTAGCATTGATAAGCAATTAATATCACCCATCAAAGTGGATGCACTTTTCTTCAGTGGGCAATAAGGACAATCAAACAAGACAGCTACATCAAACATCACATTAGAACAAAATAAAAGGTTAACAAATACTTCAGGCTTATTTATTATTGTTTGTGGTTGCACAACACATGATATATCATACTTGTATTAAATCATGGACTATGTTTTTTCTTTCCTTGTCTTTCCTTTGTATCACTGATATTCATGTAACTGATCACACTGATCAGAATGTTCCTCTGTGTTTGATTTTACAATGTATATTTTTATTTGACATAATTCTTCAATTCTGCAATTTCAATTCCATTTGATCTCATCTTTGTGCTTTATCACTCCATGCCCTCACAGGAACAGTGTTAACAGAGCAAACTTAAAGATCACCTTTGCAAAGATACTATATTCTGTAATATTACAGTCTGTAATGGTCCTGTCCTCAGAGCTGCAATGAAATATTTAAGGCTCACAGACTCTTTTAGCCAGTGGCTTCATGGTAAAAGCCTAACTCTGTGGGGACAATGCAGGACAGTAATGACTGCCTGACTCTGGACAACAGAGATCTTGATGGGCTCTCAGAGAATAATATGCTGGTCATTTTTATGCTGGGGAAAAGTAAAATAGGAGCAGGATGGGATAGTACAAGAGTAGGAGTTTACTCTCCAAAAGAAGATCAATTCATTATAGCAGAACATCCTGAGAAATTCTGGTTTATTTTCATTTGCTTCCTCACTCCGTTCCTCCTTCTCTCATACATATCTCTTGTTAAATGACTGACATTAAACCATTTGCCTGTCATATATTATGGATATTCAAAGGACTGCATTATTTTCAATCTTTTTTTTTTTTTTTACTTCCATCAGACAAATCCAATGCTAACCGAAGCATAATGTGTAATTAATCAGGGATCACACTTGGAAGTAATTTTCTTTCTCTCAACAGATAGAAATTAGTCTTTTTCTTTGTGTCCATGCTGTGTGTCTCTCTAGAAGTCTTTAGTATGACAGGCTGGAAAATATGGAGGCTATGAGATTGATAACCTTCACTTTATGATATCACATTATCCATCTATATACATAATAATGATGATGATGATATTATTATTATTATTATTAAGGTTTTAATAAAGCAACAGCCTTTGTCAGTTCTAAAAGTGCATTCTGTTTTGAGGTTAACGGGTCCACATGTTGCTGTCATCCTACTGATCAGTTATTGGTGCAAGAACTACAAAGTTTGGGCAGTGTTTTTGAAGCAGTAAAATTCCTCTGAAGTGGCACTCTTTTATAGCCCTTTCAGAGATCAGGAAAGAAAAACACTGTTTCACTCTAGGGGGAAACTTGGCTGTATGTGTTTTTTTTTATAAACAGGCAATTACAACTCTTTTTCTGTGTTGTGTGCCATCCGGGGAAGCTAACCGTACACTATTAGGCAGTGTCCCTTTAGGACCCCCACTGTGGCAGCAGTTGTGATGGGGGTAAGAGGTAGTGGGTAGGGTGGTGGCAGAGCAAGAGAAAACAGGAAGAAATGAAAGAGAAAACCAGAAGGAGAGCTTGGGTGTCTCCATGATGCAGTATTGTCAGCAACATTTACTGAATCACTGAATTTAATGAATTGACAATTGAATTATTACACAGATCAGTGATGGAAATATCTCCAGGTTTTGTGTAGCAACACATTTTGAATGACACACACTGCTATTCCCTCTTGGAAATATATCTTAATCTTCATACCTCCCATCATACCACCAAGGTGCTACTGTTATAGCACATAAAGGAGGGACCAAATACATCTAGTTTTTGTCCAGCATGAATAACCTTTTGAACTGAATGGAGTTTTAGTAATGTAAATTACATTTCATTCATTCAGAATTATCTTTCATTTCATTTATTTGAAATGACAGCAACAGACATCAAAGGGCTAATTTGCATTCAGTTAATTATTATAAACAGATAACTAGAAATAAATAGTCATATCTACATACCCACTAACTGTATCAAATTCAATAGTGCTTTTTTCTTTTTCTTTCTTTGCCTTGATATTGTGTGGCCAATAGTCAATGTTTGACATTAACAAGATAAAGATGTTCTGCTGTAAATGACTGTATGGAATGAAAGCATCTGAGGAGATAGTTAACTACCTAAATATCTTCTCAATGTGTCATTTCTGTTCATGAGGTTTGGAACATTGTCTTTGATTTTGGCCACAGTTTAGAGCCTCTCTTGTGTAGCACTCTGAAATGTCAATGGCATTTTTATATGATAAAACTGATTAAATTTATAGAAACAAAATAAATTATAGGACACTTACTAACTCTTTTAAAGTAATACTACATGCAGTAGAAAGATTATCTACCTAACCTCTGGACTAATTCAGCGCCTTTATCCATACATTTATACTCTTGAAATGATATTATCAGAGCCAGTAATACTTATTTACTGCATTCAAATGAATATACCTGAAACACTTACTAAATGGGATGAATATTGGGTTTAATCATGTCAAATGAGATTACTCTCATATCAAGATCTGGCACATGTCTGTTAAAGGAACAGTAATTACCGCTTGGCACTGTATCCTTAAAAATGTCACTTTCAAGTTGGACAACCATCATTGTAAAGTGTTATCCTTGTAATAATGTTACAAGTCCCACTAGTATAGTTGCAAAGTGCAAAACTGAATTTTTTTTTTTTTTTTTTGTACCAAAGCTATAAACATGAGAAAATAAAAGAAAAAGGTACTGTGTCAGAGCTAAAAGCATGCCAGCTCCATCTGTATATCTAACATGTAGATAAAACAAGTCACAAGTCACATGTTTTTACTTTTTCTTTTCTAAGGTAAAACATTCTTAAAGCCAATATAGATGAATCAAGCTAGGCAGATGCTACTTTGTCTTGCTTAACTTTTTTAAAATGAAAGTATTAGATTAAAAAAAAAAAAAAAAAAAAAAAAAGAAAATATCAACCATCAATACAACTGTTTCACACCAAATATCCCCTCACAACATTAATATTTACATGTTTAAGCCAGTCTTAACATGCTCTTGTATGGGATTCTTTAAAAGATATCATTACACAAATGTGTGTTTTTTTTTTTTTTTTTTCCTCATGATCATTTCTGCAGGCAAGAGTCACAAATTAAAGACTGAGGAGAAGTTTGTGTGAGGGATGGAGAGATCTCTGATGCATTTTGCTTCCAAAAACGGAAATGTCAAAAGGGTACAATTCTGCTCTAATTTTTCATACTTGAAAAGACATTTGGGGAGAAATAATGCTATTTTTATAGCATTATGATGCTGAGGAATGGAGAGGGCATTATTGTATGGAGTATTTGTAACTTGAGGCAATGTTGTGCAGAGGGATGTCTGGTCTAGTCAATCATTGTGGTATAGGGGGCATTTTTGTGTAGGTTGGGGTTCTGGCTATGTCTGTTTCTGCTTCTCACGGAAGAAAACATCATGTTACAGCCAGGTATTTTACATTTGTGCATTTCACGCAGATGGACAGTCTTGTAGTGCACTCGAAGGGTCCCTTTGTTACTGTACAGTTTGTGGCAGATGGTGCACAGGATGCCTCCAGTGCCATTACCTCCACTGGATGCTAAGACGGATGGTGAGAATGAAGGGTCACAGTGCAGAAGCCTCTCCTCTGTGGCTCCTTCTCTTCCTTCCTTCCTGGCATCCTCTGTATCCTTTCCCTCCCTTGCCAGTTTCTTAGCCACAGTACTAGGGGTATAGTCTTCATTGTCACTAGCACCCTCCAGGTCATCCAGCAGGATGCCCTCATCACTGCCCTCATCAGACTCCTGTGAGGACTGCACACTGCCACTTGATTGTACGCTGGAGGTGGTGCTCAGGTCCAGCACCATATAGTCATCACTGGGGCCATGGCAATAGCCGTTGCTGCGTGAATATTCTTTAGCGACTGGGGATCTCATTCCCTCATGTCCTCTGTCTCGTGGTGGTCCAGTATTCTCTACCCCCTCCAGTCCCAGATGGTGGTCAGCATAGATCGTTGACAGGAACTCGGCACGCAGCTCTTTAGGCATGGTTGTAAGCTGGGGATCCAGGACAATGTCATCCAGCTCTTTGGTCAGTAGTTTGCGGTGCAGGTTGATGTTGGAGCTATGTCTGCAGGGAAGAGAGGATAGGGTTCCTGTAACAATTTATTTGAACTGAAAACATACAAAAATCTGCAATCATACATACATTAAAAAAAAAAAAAAAAAATCCTGTATTTTCACTTTTTTTTTTTTGAATGAGTGCATGAATGTGTGTTAGAGCACACTACTTTCTGATACAGCAGAGAGTTCAATAACTCTAACACAGCTTAGACAGTATCCTGCTAAAGTGTTTACTCCTGTCAGCATGTCTGCAGGCATGCACAAATGCAATTGACTCTGACTCTATTAAATACTCCACCACATTGAATGGGAGTTTATCAATTGATTTGAGCCATGGTAATGCAATAATCGAGGGAAACTCGATAGCATATTAACTCAGACTTGGACAGCATTAGCACATTGACTCACTCCTGAAGGTAGCTTAATAGAGACCCATAAGCATATTGTTCATTTAGGCTTCACTTTAATAAAGATGAATTTTCTCTCACTCCAATCCAGGATCACATAGCAAAAAAAAGTGACTTTACATCAATTCATCTAAACCTTGACTTATTTTCTTACAACTAAGTCTGCCTCAAGACAACTGATTAATAACTACCTCAAATATGAGACCATGCAATAAATATGTCAATCCTCATGATGTGCAACTAACAATTGAATAAGTATTGTGGTTTGACAGAAAACAAAAGGAAACTAGTAATACTGATGTAGAATTGGTTAAAACGTGGATTAACAAAACCAAAATAAAACAACCAAGATATTTGTGTTCACTGAGCCTCTGCGAGTGCCATACAACCATAGCCTACCACATTTCCAATCTAAAATTAATAGTAATGTAGATACAAGAAAACAAAATAAAAAGACCTCAGGGAACCCAGGCCATGCATAAGGGCTAAAAGTAACTTAAATAATCACCTAAATGTAACTGATAAATAGATTGTACAATGTATTGTAGAGCTTACCAGCAGTGCCATGGTTGATGCAGTCAAAAAGGGTCCCTTTTCTTTAATTATTTAGTTCCCTATCCGACATTCTCCTGCAAGAAGTAAAAAAAATTCAATAGAGGGACCCTTTCTGGTGATATAAGGTATAGAGGAGTGGACCACCAAAGCATCATCAACACTCAAGAGAGCAGCATACTGACTAGCTGTGGTGGTCAACTGATATGAAGAATATGCATAGTTGACCATCATTGTATTTTGCTTATTTATACAATATCAGACCAGTTCAATGTTTTAAAAGGGTTCTGATAGGAAACCTATCAGACTATTTTCAATGATATCTTAAAAAAATATCTAAAGGTATAGCTAGTTGTATTTTGAGTAACTCATAGCAATTATTTAGAACTTGTTCATTGTGACTGTTTTTAATGCAGTTAATGATGCTTAAGTCGGCGGCTCCTTTTGCAGCATGTGACCATCCCTGGAAATTGCACCCTCACACTGCTCATAAGCTCTAGGCTGGCATAACTAATTGACATCTAAACCCACCTGCATGCTATATGACGTTAGTACAATATGATATTATTGTTGTCTTAAATATAAGATGGCTAAATTTATGCTATGCTAAGTCCCTGTGAAGTGTCTTGATGAGCACAGTTTTCTGTGATGTGTTGACTTGCTTCCTATTAAAACAGCAATTTATATAGATTAGCCAATACATAGCCAGTTAAAATATGCATTTGACAGAAGACACTTAATTTAACACTGGATGACTTTTTGCCACCACCTTTACCTACACCTACATTCAAGCCAAGATCTAAAGGTCTGACAGATCTAATTAAGAAGTGTTGATGTGTCTCAGCAGTAAGCTTTAAATTATTTGTATCTATAAACTACTGTATGCAGTATATATAGACAACCTTTTGATTGGAATTGTTTTATCTGTGTACATCAAAATATAGTATAGTGAGCACACACCACTGTAACAGTTTCATTGACTTTGCTTATTTTTTAAAATAAATAAACTCCAGCCAATTCTTTCGCAATCAACTTACAGTTGGAAAATTAAATAAGTATGCAGGTTTGAGCAACCAAAAACACACAGACAACTCATGATTTTCTATAATTAGCTAGTTGCTAATTGCTGCTTAGGCACCTATTGTATTCATTAGTTTTCTTATTATTACTATTCTTCCTATTTCTTCTTCTTCTTCTTCTACTACTTCTTCTGCTCTGGGAGTCTATAGCAGCCCACAGAACCGCTTGCGGGAAAGTTATGAACACAGTTTGACACACAGATAGAGGACAGTCTCAATATTAAACATAGCAAATTTGGAGTCTCTATCTCAAACTCTCTAGCACCATCAATAGGCCAAATTTGCATTCATATTTCTGCTAATAACTTTTGAACCATAAAGTCTAGAAGCAAAATTCTCCTTTTTCCTGATTACTTGGCTTATGCCAAGTCAAATGCATACCAAAATTGAAATTTCTTCTGGTCAAGATTTTTCACAATTTTGAATTTTCATCCTAGATGGTCTGTCCGATTTTCACCAAAATTGGCAGATCATCTTCAGGCAATTCTGGCAAAAAGTTATCAAAAGCTTTTTGATATACCAAACCGTTTTCATGAGGCATGTTAACGAATTTAACAACATTCACACAAAAATGGACATGAGGCTTTATCTTCGCAATGCTTTAGCTGATTCAGACCAAACTTGGTACGTGTTTTGCCAAGCATGGCCTAAGGGCACATGAGTAGATTTGGAGTTGCATACCGAATCAAACGATAAGCAAATCTTCCTATGTCAGCCAATCTGAACATGGACAATTTCAAATTTTGTAGTAACATGGTGTTTTTTTCAAACACTTTAGCATATTGTTATAAATCTTATAGAACTGCTTGCGGGAAAGTTATGAAATCCGGCACACAGATAGAGAACAGTCTCGTCATTAACCACAGCAAATTTGGAGTTTCTATCTAAAATTCTGTGGCGTGACCAACAGGCCAAATTTACACGCATGTTTCTGCTAATAACTTTTGAACCTTAAAGGTGCTGTATGTAGGATTGACACCTAGCGGTTGAACTAGGTATTTCAGTCCAAATTAAAAATATTGGAGACGTTTTTTTTCACCCGGCCCCTCCTCCTCAGACTTGATGCACACGCAGGTTGCCAGATTAACGACACCAACAGAAACGAGCGCACATGATGATGAATACAATTAAATACGCTGTGTTTTCCACCAACTGGCAACCCGCGGTGCCGAAATACAATTGGGTAAACTGGCAGTGGGCGGGTTTCACAAACCATAACAAACAGACATTCCGGGCCGGAATGCACATTTTCAAAGGAGAATAACTGACTGTAGCATTGTTTTTCAGATAAACAAGTATGTTAACTTAGCATGTTTCTGAAATATTTGCAAACATATTATGGTATTTTTATGCTTTAGTAGAGTCAAAATCCTATATACAGCACCTTTAAGGTCTAAATTATTTTTCTTCTGATTCCTTGGCTCATACTGAGTCGAATGCATACCAAAATTTAAAATTCTACATGTAAAGATTTTTCACAATCTTAAATTTTCTGAAAATCTACTTTTTTGAACTCGTCCTAGAAGGTTTGTCCAATTTTCACCAAAATTGGCACAGATCATCTTCAGGCAAAAAAATTATCAAAAGCTTTTTTGATATACCAAACCTTTTTTGTAAAGTGTGTTAACAAATTTGGCAAAGTTTGTGCAAAAATGGACATGAGGCTGTATCTCTGCAACGCTTTAGTAGATTCTAACTAAACTTGGTATGTGTTATAACAAGCATGACCTGAGTGCACAAGGTAGTTTCGGCACAGCGCCACCTACTGGTCAAAATATATTTTAAAATGCTATTTCTGCTGAAAATTATATTTTCAGTTTGGCCAAGCATCATAAGATAGATTCGGAACAGCATATAGAATTGAACGATTCCTAATTTTCCTATGTCAGCCTTTTTGGGCATCGGCCATTTTATGGTACAATTCTGTATTAACAAATTTCTTTAACAGGGGTCTCCAGCCCTGGTCCTGGAGAGCTACCATACTGCAGAGTTCAGCTTCAACCCTAATCAAACACACCTGAACCAGCTAATCAAGCTGTTCAGGACTAAGTAAATACAGACAAGTGTGTTGAAGCAGGGTTTGAACTTAAGTCTGCAGTTAGGTAGCTCTGCAGGAGCAGGGTTGGAGAACTTTGGTCTTTACTGAGTAATTACAGACAGCTCCTTAACTCTTCATTTTACCTCTGTTGTGCTTGACCCCCTAATTGCTGCTTGCAGCTATATTTGGTATTTATAATTGACTTCTTGTTCAAGACAAGAAGTGTGGTTGGACACATTTTGGGGTACCTGTCCTGAAAAGATAGAGACTCTGAAGTTTAAATCTGTATTTTAGATGGAAAAAAAAGTGAAGAAAAAGTGTCTTCTGTCAAGTGCATCTTTGACAGACTGAGATGTAAACTACACAGTTTGCTATTCATTGGCTATGTTAAATTTTTAGCATTTTTCTAAGCATTTTTTTTTTATGTTTAGAAATACACATGCATATATGTTATCTCAAAGCTAATGTACATAGGATATTAATCTTTATTAGGTCCTTAAAGGGTCTAAAAAAGTCACATTAATATTAAACATACAGAGAGAGACAAAATATTTAACAGAACGAAGCAAAAAGTGCAAAAACAAAATAAAAAAAATACACAAATACACAGGCCAAGCCCTAATACTGCATCGCAGAGAGTCTACCCTTTCATGCAGGTTAAGCCTTTCTGCCTCATTTCCTTCTCCCCTACAACCCCATTTCAGGCCACAACTAAGGTTTGCCCTCGGTCCCCTGCTCCATCCCCCAATACCCCCTCAGCTCTCTCTCCCTCCCTTTTGACCTCTAATGAGGCAGCCAAACCAATTTGCCCAAAGCTTGAGGCAGCTTCTCCCGAGGATCCATTTTTTTTTACTCTGCAGAGGATGCAAGAGGTATGGCTCTTAATGTGTCTTGTCCGGAGAATGTTAATCATCTTTATGATTTGATGGCCCTTTTGGTTCCTGCCAAGTGTGCACATTTGCAAAATGAGTTGCAATACTCAATTGCAAAGGGAAAGAGAGCCACATTAAATGATGATGTGCTTTGTTTTGTCTTTATCTTTCTTCTCTAATGTGTAGTGGGTAGCTGAAGATTAGATCACTTTCTCTATGTCAAGGCCACCATCATCACAACAGCTGAGAATATTCAACAAAGAAAATTGACAAGGTTTAGTCAGTCTGAAGTGCTGAATTTTCTAAGCCTGACATCATATGTCTCAACACCACAGGAAGAGAGGAGAGGAACGGGAAGATTTAATTAACCTTCACTCTCCCTTACCACAATTGGCTTGTGTGGGACCATAGACTGAAAATTAGCACACCATGGGAATCTGGAGCCAGGCAGACACTCAGGGTCATTTGCAACAGTGATGGCAACATAAAAAAAAAAATTTAAAAATTAAAAAAAAGAAAATGAAAGAATGAATGAATGAATGAGTAAAAGAGGAGTAAAAAAGGTTCCCTATTTGCTTTAGGAAATAATGTTTTTAATTAACAAAGATAATAAGGGGTGAGACTACAGGGGTGTGTGTTTCCAGCAGTCACTATTACATTATAGACCCACTTTCTCCCTCTTGGCTACAAACAAATAAACAAATAAATGTACCTGCTGTAATTAGTAATAATGTTCTGCCACATCCCTGATATTTTCTTACATTTATTATTATTATTATTATTATTATTATTGAATCTTCTAGCCAATGTTTATTCATTTTAAAGGGGAAATGAATGCTTGTTTGAGATACCCGAACAGGATGCAATTTATCAAATTAACTTCCTACTCTGGGATGTCAAGACCTCATTTAAAAGTCGGTGTGGAGAAGTCTGTTAACACTGAATTTAGAAGCCACATTAGCAGTTGCTGTTTGGATTTTTTAAAGCCATCTATGTTCAGACTGATTTTCTTTCTTTCTTGCTTTCTTTCAGTTTGTGAAGGAACCCATTCAGAACTTTGCTAGATAACCAAAATGTTTAATGTAGTATTAAACATTAAATTGTTGTATGAACTATTAAATTATTGTAAAATATAAAATTATTGAATGAATTTTAATGAGTAAATATTGGTAATGAAAAACAATGATGGTACTGATGAGTATATTGCATTTTGTTTGAAAATATATGTATATATATATATATATATATATATATATATATATATAATAACTGTGTATTATGTAGTCCATTTCCATAACTAAAAACCGTTGTTCTTCTTAACCCTACTGTATAATCTCTTATCTTAAAACACATTTGCACTGATATGTCAACAGCAGCACTGACCTGAATATCATACTGAAATATGTTAATCTCATATAAAATATATGTTTACGCTTTATTTTAAAGTGTCCATGTTACAGTGTAATTATACATTTAAGTAGTAAGCAATATTAATTAACTACGTGTACTTATTATATGGTTTGGGTTAGGTTTACATGCATAATTATGCATAATTTATTGTTATTATAATAGTAAGTACATGTAATGTGTAACAAGGACACCCATAAAATAAAGTGTTTCCAAATATGTATGATACAGGCATTTACAGTATATACACTCTGGTTACACTTCATTTTACAGTGTCCTTGTTACATGTTGCATATGCTTACTATAGTAAAAAGAATAAATTATGCATAATCACATGCAACTAACTTTAAACCAAACCCTCATCCTAACCCTAACCATATAATAAGTATAGTCAATTCAGTACTTAAATGTATTATTATACTTCAATAAAGACACCATAAAATAAAGTGTTAACTAAACACTTTATAAATTTATATTCTTATAAATTATGTGATATCCCATATACTCATTTGTAGAATGTGCTGCCTGGGGTAATCTGTTTCTCTAGCCTTTTAAGGGAACATCCCCAAAAACTGTGCCCTCCACTACCGCCGGCAGGGATGCATCACATTAAGAAAATAATTATTTTGTCCCCCCACAGGCAGGAGGAAGTCACTGCAGCACCTGAGTACAAATGCACAACAGAGCTCACAAAACATCTCACTACTCTCACATCTCTCTTCTCTGTCCCATAGACACCAATGATGTTTACACTGTAACCACTAATAAACAAACAAGGCTGGGAACAGGTGCCACCCTTCATAAAAACTCAATAGAAGCAGGGAAGATATCAGGGGTGGTTACACCTTAGATTTTCATTTGTAATTTCTAGTAAAGTGGAATAAATTCATGCAACACACACACACACACACAAATGTAAATGAACATGACTTTTATCATTTGTTCTAAATTTGAATAAATTTAGTAAAGTTTTATCTAAATAAAACTGTCACTTGTGACCAGAGAGGGTGAGGAGAGACAGGCTCTTATCTCTCTTTCCTCTGGAGTGAATGAGATAGATGAGGTTTCTTCTCTCTCTCTCTTTCTGACATGCATTGCTCTGACACTACATTTGATTTTGCTTGTCTATTAAGCCCTTTTATATTTCTGTATTTTTTCTACTTGATTCTTACTATTTATAGGCTTACTTGAGGTGGAGCATCTTACTTGAGGTGGACTGCATGCATTGACCTACAGCAGGGGTGCCCACACTTTTTTGTGTGGGGATCTACTTTTCAAATGAGAAACTCACCGAGATTTACCAAGTGAGAAATAAATAAATAATAAAATACATATAAAATAAATAGGCCTAAATAAAAAAGCTTATTGGGATGTATCTTTATATTACATTAATTAAATTTTTAATTAAAAAAAAAAAAAAAAAAATATATATATATATATATATATATATATATAATTAAATAATGTTCAATTCTCAGTACCCCCATAGGACTGTGCCTGCATTTACCTAAAGCAGTGGTTCTCAACCTTTTTTACTCCAAGACCCCCTCTTCTCCAAATCAATACTGAAAGCCCAAACTTTTCTGTTCACTAAAACCTTTGTATTTTCATGTATTTTTTTTTTTTTTTAAACAAAGCAAATTCAAGATAGATTTAAATATTCCATGTTTTTTTTTTTGCAAACATACTTAGCAAAAATGTCACGGCAGTCCTCAGATATTCTATTCAACTTGAAAGTATGTAAAAGTATGTATATTCTGAACTCAGCGATCTGAAGGCGGCTCGACGCCACAGTGAATAGTTACTCTGTCAGAACAAGCTGTTTGGAGTGTTTGATGCCCATATACATGAACACCACTGATCCTCACAAACTTCTCCAAAACACGCGAGCATACATTATAAAACACTCGCTGTATTCAACTATGAATATACTGAGCTGTATTCAAGCAGAAATATGATGTTATAGTGATCAGTGCGCCGACAGCGCACATACATGGTTCGTTTATAACGGACACAACACGCGCCTAATGCATGATCCTGTATGTCACTGTAATCATCTTAACCTTGATTACAATCGTCATCCATTAAAATTTTTGGCTACTAGTGTGACACTGGCTTCTTTTATCCAGCCGAGAGCTGCATACAGCTATAGTTAAGTTATATATAAACTATAGTTTGCGCATCATATGGTCATACAGCGGTTATGAGCCGTCATTCAGTCTGTAGCCTATTTCACACAGCACGATGAGAAACGGTTTGCTGCTCCGAAACACAGAATACATAGAGAGGTGGTGCTGTTATTTATTTATATATATTTTTACATTAACATATTAGTCATAACATTAGTGAATATATTATATTTTACTTTTAAGTTATCTCGCACCCCCCGTTTGAGAAACACTGACCTAAAACGCGATCTACCAGCATTGCCTTCGCGATCGACCTATTGGGCACCCCTGACCTACAGTATGTAAGTGTGTAAGAGGGCTACTAAATGATACTAATTAGTGTTTAACTTTCAGCTAAATGATGTTAGCACTAACTTCTGTCACTAATGGTACACTTTAGTTCAATAGTCCACAATTATCTATGGAGAGTCTACATTTGAGTAAAGATAGGTTTGTTGCTTGCCCTCTAGCATAAATGTATTCTGGGAATGTTTATGGTAAATGTGTTAACTAGCAGTGAGTGAAATCTGCACCTCCTGATGTGCTAATGAATTCAGTGGTTTGGCAAGCTTCAACCTCTGCTAATGTATGCATGTCTACCTGTGCGTGACAGGTGAGCAAGTATAGGTAAACAACACATTAAGTCATTAAATAAGCATCTGCAGAAATGTACAATCAACACGTTCTTCTCGTTAAAACATAATCATTATTTTTTTCGTCCCTTTCAAATATGCAATCAAGAATTGAATTGACAATTGAAGATTGAATAGGATCCTCAGACAGGCTATATCCCAACTTTATGAAATGTTTAAATAAATAAATAAAGATTGAGGTCATGACAGAACTACTTTAAAATTTACATAATTTGAAACAATGCACTATTAAAAATAGTATAGTATAGTATAGTGTAATGTAGTGAATTAAACATATTTTTTTTCATTATTGTTTAAAAAAATATATTCACTTCTAAACGGCCTGTTATAAGTTTACCAGTTATCATATTTACATCTGTGTAGATCTGTTTGATTTTGACAGAGGAAAAAAAAGGTTATTTCTCTCACCTATCTCTGCTCCGTCGGGAGGGGAAAGCAGCGTTGCATCCAGCCACAGTACACACATGCATCTCTTTTAGGTGCACATTCTTGTAGTGCAGTTTGACACTGTATGAACTTTTAAAACTTTTTTTGCAGACGTAGCAAATCTTGGGATCAGGACTAGAACAGAGATCACCGTCAGGGGATTGAGAAGAGAATTTTGGTGGGCTTGATCCATAGCTCATAGAGGAGATGAAACTTTCATGTAAGGCAGCCATGCTGGCAGCAGCGGCAGCGGCAGCTGCCATACCCCCATTGTAAAGGCTATATTGACCCATGCAGAACATGTCATAAGTAGGATCATTGATCTCCTCCTTGATTTTGATAACAGGCTGGTGTTGGGAGGGTGGGGAATGGCTTTGTTCCTCCAAATCTTTCCGTAGGTGTCCCTCATCTTCTGCCCCCTGGTGTTCCTTGCCCATGTTTCTGTCTAGGGCAGGCTGATGTAAGTCAGTGTCCATCAGCTCATCACGGTAGAGAATCTTGGATTCAGATGTCTCTGACTCATTTTCAAAATCACGCTCATGATCTTGGTCCTCAGAGGTAAAGCTGTCAATACAGCGCAGGTCGCCATGGCCTCTACTGCCATGACTCCCACTGCACTCTTCTTGGTCAGGATGGAGCATGCCTCTAAGGGCTAGACTGGGACTCATTTCATCGTGTGATGGAGACTGATGTCCACTACCCCCACAGTGATGACTGCTGCTGCTGCTGTTATTGTTGTTGTTGTAGTTGCCATTGACATTGTTATGGATGTTGGATGGCTGATGGTGGTGATGATGACAACTATCTTCATCATCATCATCATCTTTGTCATCATAATCATCTGCCACATCTATTATTTCTTTCTCTATCTTTACTGGCATGCTGGATTTGCGAGGCTTCTTTTTAGGCATAGGGTCGACAGTCACAGAATCTTGAGTAGTAGGAGTTGTAAATAGGCGATGAGAAAACGCTGATGTTTCTGATACATGCATGTTGTGGGAGCTAGCAGTTAACATCTGTTGCTGGTCTGTCAGAGATGTGCTGTTGGTTGTGGTAGGCAAAATTGGACTGGTGGGCAAAGAGACTGGAGGACTAACTAGGTCAGCGGGAGAGAGCAATGTGCGATAAAAAGGTGGTACAGGTTGCACTGGCTGCACAGACTTCAGGGAAGGGAAAACAAGAGGGCTCTGCAGAGGTGACTGTATCATGGGGTCAAGAGGAGGAGTGGCAAAGCTTAGTGGTGGTCGCCCAGGGCTAGTTAGATTGAAGCCACTTTTGGTACTTGATATGACAGGTGTTGCTGTCCCAGAACTGGAGCGAATGAGGTCCTTGTCCCGGTTGTTCCTTAGCATGGGCATATGTAGACGAGGATTGGGATTAGCGCTATGCCGGTTACGACTTCTCAATGAACTAAAGACCATATTGCAGCCTTCAATAGTACATCGGTGCTTAATCTTCAGATGCACAGCATTGTAGTGGATCTTTAGAGTACCCTTATCATAGAAAGTCTTGCCACAGGAGTTGCAGCAGACACGACCCTTACGTGAGGTTGCACCCATACGACGCATGCGATGCATTTTGGAAGAGAAAGAAGAGTGTGTAATGGTTTTCGATTGTTCATTCTTTTCAAAGTGGTGATGGATCTGGTGGTTGTTCAGAGTGCTTGATTGCTGTTGTTGCTGCCCCTGTGGTTGCTGTGTTGGTGTTTGCGGTTGCTGGGACTGCTGTGAAGATGGTGTTGGAGAGATGGGTGAAGCTCTGTTGGGTTCTATCTTAGGTTCAATGGCGTTAGGTAAGGTCCCCATTGTTCCTCGACTGGGGCTCTGACCATTACGAAACGGTGAGAGGGACACTTCAGATTCACTGGTCTCCACTGGCTCGCTCTGATTGGGTAGATTTGGCTCTCGCATTCTGAGACCTGATTGCTCAATGGTCAGTCCATTTGGTGGCAGCCCTAACATGGGGGCTGACACTGGGTTAATGTACTGGAAGGGCAGCAAGAAGGCCAGACTGTTTGGGATGTTCTCAAAATGGTGAATGCTAGAGGGGCTGTTGTTTTCTAGGTGCGACAGAAGGCCAGGACTGCGTGTGCGATTGTTGCTTTCAATAAAAGTCCTGATTCCAGAGTCAGTCTTTGACGAGGGGACTGTGACTGCCTGACCCTCCTTTTCCTGGATTGCCATCAATTCCACAATAGACTTGGTTTCACCGAAGCGCAGAAACTGTTGAAGAGTGATGATCTCCTCTTCCCGAGACATTATAGTCCATCTGTCCAGAACCTTGCCTGCAGCATCCTAGAGGTCATATCAGAGAAAATATTTTTTTTTAAAACAAATATATATATATATATATATGCAGTAGTCAACATTTGAAGTGGATCAAAAAAGTTAATCAAAGTTGTCCTAAGACAAGAACGCATTTTGGTTTTGATCCACTTCAAATGTTGACTAGTGTGTGTATATATATATATATATATATATACACACACACACATAATATCAGCATAGTATCTAGGAAGATACAGGTGATGGGTAGAGTAAGGATAAGGGAATATCACCAGATTTATTAGGCACGATGCAGATCAGTATTGCCTGAGCTTTATGTTAATTGGAGTTTAGAGGACGCATGTCTCAAACTAGATTAAATATTAATGAAGGCATACTTTATCAAGAAGATGATGTCAACTAAAATGTGTTTGTTAACTTATATTTGCCTTCAGGCACAAAAGTGCCATGGGATGTGGGAAGTTTCCATCTTGAGAGAGCGGTATTGCTCCAGGAGCAAAAATAAGCAACATTTCCAAGGAGCTTGTATTCGGTCAGCATTCTAAGTAATGGTATTATTAACCATTGAAAAAATAAAACAGTTTGAGTTTTACACACTTGCCCACTGCCAGACGCTGAGATATGGCAAGAGATTCTGGGAATGGAATCTTGGCAGCATCTTTTAGTGTTGTGGTCAGGCTTATAACTTTGATACATAAAATTTGTGAATTAGTGTTCCTCTCTCTGGTACCTGCATTATTTGAAGTATGTTTCCTGACATTACTGTACTTCCTAGACCCTATTGATACGCAAAAATAAGAATAATTAATTTGAAAATGAATCAACTGTTATATATTGTCTTACCACTGGAATTGTCTTCATGTGACTAAATAGGCTTTTAAAGTCATGTAAAGTAACAGGCATAACCTTTCTTATACTATTTATAAACTGTATATAAATGTTCATTGGCATTTGCCACAGGCTTTGATGCCAAAAGTGTGCCACTCTGCTATTGCTACCATGAGAGTTTATGAATGGCACTTCCAGTTTAAGGGGATAGAAGATTATTTTGCTCTTCTCATATATGATCTAGTTTACCCTTGACACAGAACAAGGCAACATCAAGAGAGCAATGGTTGTTCTGATGACAATTCGAGATGACACAAGGCAAGGCTTTGTCTGCCCTAGCCTGCTAGGTTCTATGAATGATAAATGGTTACTCTGGATTTTAAAAGCTGTAAAAATCAACAGCACAAAGCACAAAGGGCCTTTAAGGCGCAGACAGTGAATAAATGTTTAAAGAGAGTGGGAGAGTTAGAGAATGAGAGAAAGTGAAGAAAAGAGAAGATAGTAAGAGAGAACGAGAGGTGGGAATACAGAATGGTTTCACAACAGCATGGCCTCAGAAATTTAAGCAAGATAAATTCTTCAGAGACAGCACATCAATAGTCACTGGGGTATTTGTTGTTAAATATACATTAAAAACATTTTACACTTTCATTCCGTGTTTGAGTATGAGTTTAGCCTGGAGGTAAGACTTTAAATTTCAGCCTCAACAATATTATTTTATATGGCACAGTGGTTTGAACTCCTGTATTTCAATTTGGTGTAAGTAAAAGGGGGAAAAAAAGCAAATTACAAAGTGAATTTTTAAATAGTATTAAAAATGCTTTAAAAAAAAAAAAAAATACTGTGGAATGTTAAAGCAGTTCTCTCCTTCTGTTCTTTCTGTCATTTTCTTACTTCTGGATGTTCATTACCTTCCTTCAGTCTTTATATTTCTATAATACATGTCAAGTCTGCTAAAGAACCATTGCATCAGGAAAACATCTATTTGTGTACATCTAATAAACATGTTTTAAAAAATAGATTTACATACACTCTGAAAATGTTAGATACATTTTAGAGATGTATTGCAAATGAGCAAATGCTCTAGGAAATGGACAAATCAAAAGATGTCTGTATGATGTATGTGTGATATATCTGTACTAATTATTACTGAATCAAGTATGAAATATTTCCCATGGGCAGGATGTACCATCTTTGTAAATACACGAATGGACATGAATGAAAATAGATTAGGGCTTTCAAGCTATTAAAATGTCTTATAATTTTTATTTGTTTTTTTCTGTCATCATTTACTTACCCTCATGTCTTTTCAAACCTTTATGACTTTCTTTCTTCTGTGGAACATAACTAAGATAACTTGAGATATGTCTCAGTATTTGTTTTAAATTTAATTCAATTAATCGATTGATCGATCGATCGATTGACTGATTGATTGATCGATTCATTCATTCATTCATTCATACATACAATGGAAATCAATGGTAACCAAAACAGTTTACCAGCATTCTTCAAAATATATTATTTTCTATTCTACAAAAGAAATAAAGTCATACAGGTTTGTAATGACATGGGGGTGAATAAATGATTGCAGAATTTTTGCCCCAATATTTTGAATTTCTAGGGGCATTATAACTGCATTCAATATGCCACATCATACAGTGAGTTATTGCCCTGCATCACTTGATGTAGTTGTTTAGACTTTAAATATGCAGTTTGTTAATAAAGATAATACCTATTCTAAAATTTGCTTTGACATTTTCGGAGATGTGAGCTCCAGCGCTTCAGCAGCTGTTCAGTGGTCATGAACCCACTGTGAATAACCTTACCTCATTCAGATCTTCTGGAATTTGCTGCTGGCTCTGATGTCTCTATAGTCGTTAAACATGAGCTATAATTTGTTTTTGGTAAATCTAAAGGTCAAGTTTTGGTCTCATTTATCTATTATTTATTCCAAGGCCAACTTTATCGTAACTTTATATTTTTATATAACTTTAATGCTGTATCAGAGTGCTGCCTTTGTACTTTTGACTAAATTGCTTAGCAGCTTTCATGATCGTCAAAAATCGCTGCCCTCACTATACTATATATATATATATATATATAATATAGTGAGGGCAGCGATTTTTGACAGATATATTAGCCTACCATTTGTATTGCCATAGTTTAACTACAAAAATCAAACTATAGTTAAGTCACTACAGTGTGAGTCACATTACAGTCCCGGATCCAGTGTCTAATACAATAAAGTTTTTTTTTGTGACCATCAATCAGGACTTAAAAACAAGTAGAATAGCCAGCATTTATTGTCATTTTTGCATATTTGTATGTTTATTTGGTTTGTTTTATTTAGCTTTAATGTATACTTCCCTTATTACTATTTACTATGTACTTAGTATTTACACTTAAGCCTTTCACTGGTGAGTTTAAAATATTCTAGCTGTCCCCCCAAAGTGAGTTTTTTTTAAGGCAACCCTTATTTTAGAACGTTTCCCCTTATTGTTTCCATTGTAACGTGTCACGCTTGTCAAGTGACACACCGCAGCCACAAAACACTGTATGACAGATGTATCGCTTTCATTTAGTTTTTTATTGAAAATATTCACAAACTTGCTTACCATGTCATCAACTATCTGATATTCAGATTCACAAATATGTGTAAGTCAGTACATTTTGTCATTTAAAAACCTTTATGATCTTGATCGTTATCTATAACGTGAGATGGGAGCCGCCATGTTTGTTCACACTGCAGTTCAGAGAGTCTTTCAGTTGGATTTACAGCACGTGAATTAAACAATTTCTCCCGAAATACATGTAAGTAAGTGGCCCGTGAACTGGGAGAAGAATAGAGTGAACTTTATAGTTACTTACGCTATGTTTATCTGATATGAATAACATCGGCACATTATATTTGAATGGATTATTATTGCTGCTTCCATAGACATCCGTGTGTATTTTACAAACAGTAAAACAGTTACACTAGTGGGGCCCATTTTCATTATCTTGCTTGGGGCCCCACAACTCTACGTGCCGGCACTGTCAACATCACCTTGTAAGATGCAATCAACAAATGGACTGAGCAACGTTGTTTTCGGAAATCACCCTTAACAGATGAAAGAATACTACGACAAAGATATTGATTTCCTCAGTAGATATTCAAACTAATGTTTTATTGTGAATATGAGATTGAGCTGAAGAATGAATGCTGTTTCAGATGCAGGTAATCACAAACGCACATCTCTCTCTTATAACACTCTACATAATTCAGTAAGCTTTTAATACAGTAATACAATAAGCTTTCAATGAAGCAACTTTACGTTTCTTCATTATTAGTTCTAAAGTGACATTTTTAAATTCGTAATAGAGGCCTGGGCACAGCTGTTGGATTTAAGGTGTTGGATTTAAGTCCATGGTGGAAGGAAGTAGCTCTGCATACAAAAAATTTTTAAGACACACATAGCTGTTTCTTATTTATTCACACACTTGTACCATCGAACTGTTGTATAAACACAATATCACACTCATAGTCATGCAGTATTGCTCTATATCAGCATGGCTGTGATTACCTACAGCACTCAGCCTGTGGCCTTGTGTCTACCTCGTGAAAACCAAAAACTGCCTGATCTTAATTACTGATCACAGGATTGTTTATAACACAGTTCTCTATCTCTTCTCACACAAGGACACCACTTTCAGTGTAGTGTACGCTATTAGGCCTGGGGGGAGATATTAAATGCCCCACAATGTTACATGTTGCATCTCTGAAATATTATCCTAGCTCATAACGATAGTTAGTGATTGGTTCAATTGGTGGTGTTGGTACAAGTAACAAGCTTAACTACAATAATACAAAAGTAGTTGTTGTTTACTAACTGACTTGTTACAGAATCTCACAATACATCATCAGAAAAGCCTAAGAGCATCCAGAATACATTTATTTTCAAACAGTGCCATTTGCATTTGCAAGTTCAGCAAGAATGACCTTTGTTTGGACTGCTGCCACTATTCAGCACTGCGATTTTCAAACAAATGTGACATGGCCAAGTATCACTTTTGAGTTTATCTATTTTTATTTATTTATTTATTCACATTTTTCAATCAGAGTATAAAGTAAGAGAAGACACTGGACTGTAATGTTTACCAAATGGAGTTGGTTAGAAACACCGGGGCCAGCCAGCTATCCTGATACAGGTCACAGACAGTACTTTTGGAGGGCCAGTGTAAGAGGGGCTATGCAAACACACCCATCTACAGTTCCAGAGACATTTGGACCCAAGAAAACTAAAGCTAAAGCCACACTCAAACACAAAGAAAAACTCAATATTGTTTGAAAAGGGGGATGTTGTCTAGAGTTCTGCTTGGAGACAAACATCATGTGCTTTTGGTTACATTTTAGAACTTTTCATTGCTGTGATAGCTCTTTCCCATACCTGTATCCTACTGAGTATTCAGTTCTTTATTCAAGAAATATTACACTGTATGGAAACTAAAACTAAAGAAGGTGAAGAGGAGGCAACATTTAGATTGACTGGTCCGAAAAAATATTAGTATGTCTGCCCACAAATCAGCCTCAGGTCTTTAGCCAACTCCCTTGCATTATTCAGGCAACAAACCTGCCATTAGAAGCACTTTTACACCAAGGCACTCATCTCCCAATTAGCTTAATGTTGCTTCTATCTATGCATTCACACTCAAATGAAATCTCATTAGAACCCCTCCATCCCCCGCCCCCCCCTAAAGCTGTGATGGATTACACTGTCATTACACATCCCTGACTCCTTTACATAATGTGGCTGAACACTGTTTGTGAGGTTAAAGACAATTACTTAATAATTATAGCATTAAGTCACGGGTCTCATCTATCCATGGGGCAGTCAGCAAATGCTGCAAATGTATCAACTGTGATCTGTGATGGCTGTATTTATCTCACTGCTGCTGGTGTCACTTACTGCAACCCAATAATGATGCTGGAGGCTTGAGCTTTGTAAATGGTCTCTGAGGACAAGCAAAAGATGGACACATATTCGCCATTCCAATGTTGTAAGCATACAAATGCAGTAAATTATGCAGTTATTATCCCAGTCTTGTGTTAAAGGCTGAAGATTAAGCCACTAAATAAAGTCCTTATAACAATCATCACTTATCATAGTCATGGGATCATTAAGCTCTAAGAAATATACTACAGTGGGTACAGAGTAAAAACAGGTAAATACACCGATCATGAACCATGCATAGCACTCTACCTTTTTTATATTAGTATTAATATACTTTAAAATTTGCTTCTTTCTTCTTCTTATTATTATTATTATGATTTTGATCAAAATATTTTTGAGTATCACAGTATCACATTTATAACATTTGCTTCTTCCTACCTAATATTGAACTAACATTTCTAAAACATCTAATTCACCATGGACAATTGGTCTGGGAACCACATTGATCCAGTAACTCCCAGTGGACACAACAGAAATTCACTATTGATCAAGGGGTAGCTATCATATGCCAGAACCAAAAATCCCTTCCATCCCCTGTGTTCAGTACTTCAAGGGAGGTTAAGCAGAGGTTTCCCTGTGATCTTAGAAGGTCTTGGACCTATGAATTGCTCAGTATTCTACTTTCTGACCTTTTTATTTTAAGCAATGAATAATTGAGTAGGGAAGTGGCAAAAAAAGGGGGTGGAGGCTCAGTCAAAGCCCAGTGCCTGGAGCCATGACATCAGAGGGAGAGCTCACAAGAGTCTTGTGTAACTCTCATTGGTCAAATAGCGCCTAATGATTATCATAGGGCCCTCTATTCTTAGAAGGTCTAATGTGATCATGCAATGTTATATGATTTCTATAGCAAACCATAGTGTTCAGTTGTGCATAAATGCGTAAAGGCACAAGGTATCAGTGATGCACATCATTTATCTACCATTGTGCTGGATGACACATATGAAGCAAATGTGGAAAAAGTACAAATTCAGACCTCCTGGCTAAATGATAATCATAAATGACTGCTCATGATCTCTGTGAAAATTGGTACACACTGACCAAGCTGACGAAACCTTCAGCATCCAAATGAAGTGTTGCCTATTATACATGAGCACACATGGCCCACTGTGAACATTCATATGTTCTATAATTTGGAACAGGTCTACTCTAATTGCATTGCCTTGCATTGTCTCTATGCAGAACACAGGCCAAAAATATATATGCCATGTATACACAATAATTGTGAGGATTTTGAATTTTCAGACATTTTTGCTAAAGTTTAAAAAAAAAAAAAAAAAATATCAATAATAATAATCATAATAATAATAAAAATCAGACATCTACAAAAAAAAAAAAAAAAAGTTGGTACAGGGAACAAGCTTATCTGCAATAATCCAAAAGTAGGTGTTGTTTAAAGACTTACTTGTTATCTCACAATGAATCATCAGAGCAGCCAGGACAGTTATTTTCCAACATTTCCATTTGCATTTGCAAGTTCAGCAACAATGACCTTTCACTGTTTGAACCGCTGCCACTATTCAGCACTTTTCAAGTGTGAATAGTGGCAGTGCTTTTCAAACAAATGTGACATGACCAAATATCACTTATGAGTTTATCTCATTGATTCACCTTTTCAATCAGAGTATAAAGCTAGAGAAGGTATTGACAAAGTGCAAAATTCAAAATGTAAAAATAATGTGTGCCTTATGTACAAAGGTAGCTAAGTGTGAAAGAAACTGAGGATAATTATTTTATTTCGTACGAGATTCCATGCGTAGCATCTAATCTAATCTAATCTAATCTAATCTAATCTAATCTAATCTAATATATATATATATATATATATATATATATATATGTGTGTGTGTGTGTGTGTGTGTGTTTGGAATCTGAGCTTCCACCCCAAAATAAAAATTTTGTCATTAATTACTCACCCTGGAGAATATCCACAAAATTTTAATTTTGGGTTGGAGTAACCCTTTAAACCCTTGTGAGCTTAAACCATTGTCAATACTCTTACTGTTAGAAAGAGTACAAATTGGAAATTGTGGTTTTGTCATTGGAATGAATCTGTGTTAAAATTTGAGTGATCTGCATCACTGTCATTTTGACTTTAATACAAGTCAGTGCTGATGTGGGGCAACACTTAGGTGCAGAGGGACTGAGGGAAAAGAATCGGTTCCAATTAATTGAAGAGGATTTCTGTGATCTCCCTCTGTGAGGGAATGGAATGGATTTGCTGATCTGGGAAGCAGATGTTAGGTGGACATGGAGTTCTTTAGGGGGAACAGTGGGAGTGCATGAGAAATGTCCTGTCTGAGGGTCTTTGGTGCAGCAGTGTCTTTTTTATATTATTTTATATCATAACTTATTTCTTTCACTCCAGTGATTGCTTGCTAATGCCTGAAAAAGGTATAACATATGCTCACAATTTGCTTCTTGGCTGTCGTGTATTGTATCAGTGTGATACTGGGATGTGTTTTACATTACTGTTATCATTTAGAGTAATGCTTACACCTCTTACTCGAAAGCTATTATATTGTTGTTATTAAAATAAGTCAAAGAGCAACCTTCAAAAGATTAGCTCAGCTGGAAAGAGAACAGATGAAAACATGAAGAGAAGATATGTATGTGTTGTTCTTTCTTCTTGCTTTAGACAAAATCTATGCCTTTTTGGTTGCAAGTCAAACAAAACAAATTTATATTCCCTCTCTGATCCTAATTTGACTGTGAGGTAAGCCACGTGTTTTACATTTGGTGGCTTAAGAATCTGTAGCACTCTCTCTCTTTCAAACACACACACACACACACACACACACACAAACCATTAGAGAGGTTATATACAAACTGACGCTGCCACAGCCCATGCAGGAGAAGAGAATAAGCTAATGGACTCTTTGCCTAATGTGATAAGAGCCATTATTGACATGCTGCCAGGAAGATGCAAGACCATTAGCTCAGAGGTGGCTTTTCCATTCCCTTGTCTGCTTCAGCAGCATCTCTTGAGGTATTCCTGTCCGCAGGCCTCTCGAGATAGAGCTCACAGACCCAGAGCAAACACAGCTTGACTGTCACCAGCAGCATTATTTACTGCTGACATACACATACAAATGCATTTGAGAATGAATGGAAAAAATGTGGAAGGGGCAGGGGTTCAACCAAACAGACCCATTAAACATGGATCTTTGTATATGTCAGTAATTTAGTTAAGCAGATCTCTGGAAGGATGAATATTACCACCAGTGCTGTGTGGGTAGGGATCAAAAGAATAACCAGAAGTTGTGTTAGGGTTTTGGGAAGACATAGGTCTAGAAACAGCCCTATCTACTTTTGCTTCCAGACATTATTATACTGTAATTACTTCCTCTGAAAATAAACATAATTAACATCATATATTGCTGCATCTATCTGTCTGTCTGTCTATAACTCGTGACTGCCAGCACAGAAACGCAGTTGTTCAACCCTATCCACTGTGAACCACCAAACAAGAAAAAGACCAGACTTCTGGGGTAGAAATAGAAATTAATTAAATTACCATGCTTTATCATTAATAATAATAATAATAATCATAATATATATTATTATAGCTGGAAGCAGCGATTACTGGGGTTCAAGTGCTTTAAGGCCTTTATGGCTTCTATGCTGTTAGGGTCTAGGCCAGGGGTTCTCAAAGTCTACATCCAAATCTTAATTTGCATTAATGTCAAAGGTCCGGAACAATTGGTAATTACAAAGCTTGTTTTTAATTAACATGCATAACAAATCAACACTAATTAAAAAAATAAAGCGCCTTTTGCATTCAAAATACATTAATAATTAAAGCTGCAAGCTGGGTTGAAATGGCCTTCGCACCCAGGCTCACCGCCACGCGGTGGCTTTAGGAAAACTGCGAATGGTGAGGAATATGCATTTAAGGTGGTAAATATAGGAGGAATATGTCAAAGTCATTTACACGTGCCAAACTTCCAGATGCCATCTGGTGGCGCTAAGGCCATAACTGAGTATTGGCATGACGATGTCTTCATGCCAGGACTTTTATCAAACATATGAATTTCAGGGCAGATCAGACACCGCATGTTTAAGTTAGTGACAAAAACAAGTCATTTCCTGTTGCCAGCAGGTGGCACTGTGATTATAACTGAAAATTTCCCTTAAGATGTGTTAAGGCCAGGACTCTTATCAAACATGCTAAGTTCGGGGCAGATCGGACATTGCATGTTTAAGTTAGTGTTAATCAAGTCATTTCCTGTTGCCAGCAGGTGATTGTAATGGAATAGTTGGCTTTAGATATGTTCACGTCAGGACTCTTATCGGATGTGTGAAGTTTGGGGCAGATCGGACATTGCATGCATGAGTTACAACAACGTCCTTTTTCATGGTATAACTAGCATGCTTTAGCACTTAGTAAGTGTTGCTAGCATGTTTGAGCATGTTTCTAGCATGTTTAGCACTCAATGGCTTATTTTAGTGTGTTGCTTATAGGCCATCACAGTGTCACTTCCTGTTGCCAGTAGATGGCACTATGACTGTTAACAGAATATAGGCATATAGATGTCTTGAGGCCAGGACTCAAACATATTCATCATATTCAAACATATTAAGTTTGGGGCAGATTTGACATTGCATGCCTGAGTTACAGCAACTTCCTGTTTCACTGTATTAATAGCATGCTTTAGCAAATTAGCTAAGTGTTGCTAGCATGATTTAGCATTTTCTAGCATGTTGCTAGCCTATTTAACACTTGCTGACACTTTTTTATATGTTGCTAGGAGTCCATATCAGTGTTAAACATGTAACTTCCTTTTGCCAGCAGGTGGCGCTATGATTATGGTCAACTAAATATGGGCATGGACGTGTTCAGGACAGAACTCCTATCAAACGTGTGAAGTTTGGGGCAGATTTGACACTGCATGCCTGAGTTATGCCGAGTTCACACTGCACGATTTTCAAACTCGTCGGATCGCTGTTGTTTTCACACTGCGTGACTATCTGGGGTAGCATTCAGTCGCTGCTGTGTTCACATTGCACGATGGATCGGCGACAGGGGCTTTCACATTGCACGATTTCACAATAGGAAGAATCGCCGACAACTCTGTCTGATCCACAAACCACTTTCACAACAAAACACACGCGAGAAGTGATAAGGAAATAACGCAAGAACCTGCGCGTGTCAGCCCGTTGTTCTCGAGGGAGACTGGAAGTATTAAAAAAATATAGCCCGCAAATTGTCTGTGCGCTGATTTCCAGCTAAAAAAAAGAAAAACAGATTATGCAGGAGGGAGATGCAGGGAACATGGATTGTGTTCTGCAAAGAGTGGTAAATAATAATTTTGCAGTAACTGTTATGCTGATGTTGCGGCTGGTCAAGCGTTTGTGCTTGTTTCTGTATGATATAATTGTACATATTAAAATACTGATATGGTCTATAACTCACCGAACTTCCCTCTGCCCTGTATCTTTGTCTCTCATTGGCTGAAGGTCTTCGTGATGTAGTTTTCAGTCAGAAATCATTGCACACAGCGTGATTGTGAATCGCCGACAGCTCCAGATATTTAGCATGCCAAAAATTTCGCGGGCGTCGGCGACGTGTCGGCGATTCTCTCAGATCGCGTCTTTGATAATTCACACTGCGCGATCAGGTGGCACTATGACTATAACTGAATATGGGCATGGACATGTGTTCAGGAAACGACTGTTTTGTGAATTTTTGAGCATGTTTAGGCCCTCAACAATGTGATTCATTCTGAAGAAGAAGAAGAAAAATTAAAGCTGCAAGCAGCGTTGAAAGGGCCCTCGCACCCAGGCTTCCGCCACTGGGTGGCTTTAGGAAAACGGTGAAGAGTGGGCAATATGCATTTAAAGACGTAAATATAGGAGGAATATATCAAAGTCATTTATATGTGCCAAACTTCCTGCTGCCAGCTGGTGGCGCTATGACTATAACTGAATATTGGCATGTAGATGTTTTCAGGTCAGGACTTTTATCAAACGTGAAGTTTGGTGCAGATTGGACATTGTATGTCTTAGTGTAAAACATGACATTTCCTGTTGCCAACAGGTAGCGCTATAACTATAACTGCATATTGTCATGTAGATGTCTTCAGGCCAGGACTCTGAACAAACACGTGAAGTTTGGGGCAGATCAGACATTGCACATTTAAGTTAGTGTAAAACAAAACATTTTCTGTTGCCAGCAGGTGAAGCTATGATTGTAACTGATTATGGGCCTTTAGATGTGTTCAGGCCAGGACGCCTATCGAACTTGTGAAGTTTGGGGCAGATCGGACATTGTATGGCTGAGTTGCAACAACAACTTTTTCCATGGCAAACCATCAAACTTTGTCAGGCCGCCAAAGACACGCCTTTTACCGAAAACTCAAGATCTTTGCAATTTAACATAACTAAGGCGTTTAGATTAGACTGACCAATTATAATGTTGATGTCATTAAATCTGTAGGAGGAGTGTGTTACAACGTGTTACACTTCCCGTTGCCATTGCCAGCAGGTGGCACTATAACTATAACTGAATATGGAAATGTAGATCTTTTCAGGTCAGGAGTCTTATCAACCATGTGAAGTTTGAGGCAGATCAGTCGATCAGATATGGCTGAGTTATAACAACTTCCCGTTTCATGGCGAAACATCAAAATTTGTTGAAATTTTATAGGTTGCGCTATTGAGCCATTTTGCCACACCCACTTCTGAAACCCATATCAGATGTACATTTTGCTACTTCTGGCGTGTGTGCAAAGTTTCATGAGTTTTCAAGCATGTTTAGGCCCTCAAAAATGCTCATTTTGGAGAAGAAGAAGAAACAAATGAGCAAAATATGGTCCTTGCACCATCGGTGCTTGGGCCCTAATACTAAGAAACAGAGCAATTCCAATAGGGTTTTCACACTGAAGTACTCGGGCCCTTACAAGTGCAAAAGTGGCAAAACAATTAATTTAACCCCTGGGGTCGAAGCCCGCACCAGTGCTTTTCAGATTCAAACATCCATTTATTTGCATTTATTTGATCCAACATACATAAAGTTGTATTTGCTAAAGCAGCAATATTGTGAAATATTGCTTGGAGCCAGTATATATAGAAATTAAAACTTTTATTTAGCACACAAGTGATGATAAAGACATTTATCATGTTACAAACGATGCTGTTCTTCTGAACATCTGAAAAAAAAACAACAACATAATTTTCAACATAATAATAATAATAATAATAATAACAATAATAATAATAATAATAATAAATGCAAAGGAGATGTGTTGCACTGTGTGAGGCAAATGGTGGTCACACCAGATACTGACTGGTTTTCAGACCCCCCCCAATACAGTAAAACTGCACATTTTAGAGTGGCCTTTTATTGTGGCCAGCCTAAGGCACACCTGTACAATAATCATGCTGTCTAATCAGCATCTTGATATACCACACCTGTGAGGTGAATGGATTATCTCGGCAAAGGAGAAGTGCTCACTAACACAGATTTAGGCAGATTTGTGAACAATATTTGAGAGAAATAGGCCTTTTGTGTACATAGAAAAAGTCTTAGATCTTTGAGTTCAGCTCATGAAAAATGGGGGCAAAAACAAAAGTGTTGCGTTTATAATTTTGTTCAGTGTAAATGTTGCTAGTGCTGCCAGTTTGTGCTGATTACAGTGTTATTAGACTTTAGCCATTTATATGTTTATAAGCAACTGAAAAAAGCACAAATGTCAGGGCATGTCAAAACTTCTCTGGGCCTCCAAAACACCCTCAGACCCCAGAGGGTTAAGTGTTAGCAATAGAGGTCAACCGATCTGCCCAATGCCATTGCCGATATGTACAAATCAGGGCAGCTGATGGGCAATATATGATGCCAATATGTTTGGTCGATTTTCCTTTTCCCCCTTTATCTCATAAAAGAGAGTATGAGTAAATGTTTATTGCAGGGAACAAAGTAGAAATAGTAGTAGTAGTAGCCTAATTCATAGTAATAACGCATGGCTCAAAACATAAGCACCTTCTCAAAACAGTTCTGAAGCTTTTTGTTTATGTTTGTTAACAGACACCTGTGTTTCCCACAGACTTGCAAATGCAAATTCATTCTCTGCCAGCAGGAGGTCCTTTTGGAGTGGGAGATATAGCGGTTTCCCCAGTAACGGCTGTAAATAAAATAAGTGCTTCGCTCACAAACACTACTTTATCAGGCATTACAGTAAAGATGAAATGAAGTTGGTTGGACTGTTGGTTCTTTTCAAAAATACATTCATATAAAAACATCCGTGCCGCATTTTGATTTTGAAACGTGCAGTGCTCATGTTTATTCAACACAGCCTTAGTAGAAGCCTTTTGGGAAATCTATTTGAGGAGGTCAGGTGGTTTGAAGTGCTGTTCTAAGGCCATCCTGAAATGTATGTCTGATACTAAAACACATCCATGATGGAGAATACGTTCACAAACAAAAATGAAATGGTTAAAGTGTAATATTAATACTCATGCTCATTAAACATGCTAATACTCATTAAACATGCTCTCTCTCTCTCTCTCTCTCTCTCACACACACACACACACACACACACTTTTGTTGTGAATATAGATATTTGAAATAAATGACAGGTAACAAATGCTTGCTCCAAGTCTTCTCTTTATATGTCTTTTATAATTTTCAGGCTTAAAAAAAATTATATATATATATATATATATATCACAGTTGTGATAAATGGTTCAAAAACTCCTGGCTAATCATTAGCATCAGTATAAAGTCTTCTCTTTATATGTCTTTTATAATTTTCAAGCTTCACTGTAATCATAATGTGGCATAATTGTAAAATCTGATTTCTCAATGCAAATTAATATTTAAACTAAGACAAAATGTGATTTTAAATGTTACAACAGTGATATTTTTTAAATATTTTTATTGATGCCTAAATATGAATCCAAAAGCAAAGCCTGTGAAAAGTACTATATTAGTAACTAGAATAAGTGGGCATCTGCTGCCACCTATAAATGCAATTTCAGGGGTTTTACCATAGAAATATAGTGTTTTTAACCTTTATAATATTTATAGTGCCATTTTTGGCAACACTTTCTTTTGATAGTCCACTTTAGACATTCTACTAACAGTAAGTAACTTTGCAACTACATGTCAAATTGCAGTCATTAGAGTATTAGTAGATTGTCTGCTTAATATCTTCTAACACTTTACTTTGATGGGCCCTCAACATACAACATACTGACTATAAGAATCTTTGCAAGTATATATCAACTTATTTGACTAACCCTAATCTAACAGTCCACTCTGAGAGTTAGTAGACATGTAGTTGCAAATTAATGAGAATTAAGTTGACATGTAGTTGCTAAATTATGTATAATTAGTAGAATGTCTAAAGTGTACCATCAAAATAAAGTGTAACCCAATTTTTTTATAGCGCCAATCTCCATAGAATTTTGCATGTTTCTTTAGAATCATGTGCCACATGTGCTCACCTAGTTTTGAGAAGTTTTGGATTTTCATTTAGTATTTAGATGCTTTTGGGTACACTAGATCAAAATCAATTTTTTTAAATGAAAATACCTGTTATAAGCTGTCCAAATACAAAGGGTCAACTTTTTTTTTTTCTTTTTTGATAATTATTGACCTAGAGAGTCCAGAGAATTGTACTGCAGTGGTTTTATTGAAGTATTTTTTTATTTTATTTTTTCAAATATTTAAACAACAATTTGATTAACAGAAGCTGTCCTAGAGGAAAAGTTGTTAAAAATGAGGTCGATCGATCATGTGATATGAAGATCTAATGTATGTGTGAGTATATAAACATTTTCTGCAATTTGAGATCATTTACCATAGAAATAAAGTACTTTTGAAACTGTTATAGTGCCACCAATGGTCCGATCTCCATGAAACTTTGCATGCTTGTTTAGAATCATGTTTTGCATGTGCTCACCTATGTTTGTGAAGTTCTGTGTTTTTGTTTTGGAGATATAGGATTTTGCATGCACTTGACCATGCCCCTTTTCTATATGACTCAGTAATAGCTACCCAAAGGGTAAGGTTCAACTTTTTTTCTTTTTTTTTATTGATCTAGAGACTCCAGAGAATTGTACTGCAGTGGTTTTATTGAGGTTGAGCGAAAAACCTAGGACTTGTTCGCAAAAGTAGGTTTTTTACATCATTGAGAATATTTAATGAACGATTTAATTGACAGCAGTGGTTCTTGAGGCAAAGTTGCTCAGTATGAGGAGATCCATCAAATGATATGAATGTTGTGTGGATTTGTTAAATACCACATGATTACAGAGGTGTAAAAGTCATTAGCGCCACCTAGTGGCAGATTTCATTCAAAATTCTTACAGACCTCTAGGGCCATGAGTTGAACATGCCCACCAAGTTTTGTTCCAATCAGCATCCGTTAACCTTGTCTAATAGGTGCTCAAAATTCACTGGCCGAAGGCGGCCATGTCTTTTTAGATACACGAATGTCCTCATAGACACCTGTGGCACGGCATACCAATTTTTAAGTCAAGCTGAACAACGTAGTTATATAAATTTTTTTTTTTTTTTTACTGTGACCTCAGATTGAGCTCTTACATACTTTTTCTGAGTTTGGCAAACTTATCTGTTCAAGAATTATAGGCATTTCAGTAAAAGGGGCGTCCCGTCACAGTGAGTCGAAAGTTAAACTTTTATTTTGATAAATATTGATATTCACTCTTCACTATGAATAACTGGTTTCATTCCGATCAGGTGAAAAACCTAGGACTAGTTTGCAAAAGTTGTTCTTTCAAAAAATGTACAAAATACCAACATTTGTCCGCCATGAACCAAGGATTCCAACGATATAACACACTTGAGTTTGCTACTAACATTTAACACCTAAATCAATGATTAAATAAAGATTTTTGCCAAATCCAGCTAATTTACCATAGACAAATTATGATTTTTAACATATATGACTGTTATTGCGCCACCTATGGAGAGACTGGAAGAGTTTGCAAAAGTAGTTTTTTTTTTTTTATAATGTCAAATAACAATTTGATTGACAGCAGTTATCAGGCAAAGTTATTCAGAATCAGGAGATTGCTCGTATGATGTGAAGATCTAGTGTACGCATGAATACTGTATATGAACATTTTCTGCAATTTGAGGTCATTTACCATAGATATATAGTGTTTTTGAAGCCTTTTTAACTGCTATAGCATCACCTATGGTCCGACCTCCATGAAACTGTGCATGCTTGTTCAGAATCACCTGCCGCATGCATTCACCTGGTTTCATGAAGTTTTGAGTTTTCATTTAGGATTTATAGGCTTTTGGGTATATTTGGACATATAAAACACTGCAAAGCGTATAATAAAACGTATATAAAACATAATTTCCCAACAAAATTGTGGCCAGTGAAAATGCTAAGTGGCTAGTAATTTTGGAAAATAGTCAGTAAAATAGTCAAAACACACAGTCAGGTGGGTTTTGATTTGTGTCTCCCTGTCTAACCAAAAGGCTGTCAAATTTAAAAAATAAAAAAAATTATATATATATATATATATATATAAAAATCACAGTTGTGATAAATGGTTCAAAAACTCCTGGCTAATCATTAGCATCAGCCTTTTCACCCATAAATTAAAATGCTTTGACCGATTCCCCCAGCCTGAATTTTTAAATGCACATCCCGTGGGGTATGAAAGAATGTTGTGTCCCACTTTGTTACAGACACAGTGTAGGATATTATTACTACCATAGACATCAGTGTATTGACATGAGCTATAAACATTTATTGGTAACACTTTACAATAAGGTTCATTAGTTAACTACATTAGTTAACATTAACTAATAATAAACTGCACTTATACAGCGTTTATTAATCTTTGTTAATATTAATTTCAACATTTACTAATACATTATTAAAATCTTGTTAACATTAGTTAATGCACTGTGAGCTAACATGAACTAACAATGAACATCTGTATTTTTATTAACTAATGTTAGCGAAGATTAGTAAATACAGTAACAAATGTATTGCTCATGGTTAGTTCATGTTAGTTAATACATTAACTAATGTTTAACTAATGAACCTTATTGTAAAGTGTTACCCATTTATTTTTGATACTTAAGTTATTATTTAAATGAGCAGCTCACACAATATTTTCAACCACATGATGTGTTAATTTTATTTTTCAAATATTCAAACGATTACTGCATGTACTACAATAATAATTTTCTCTTTGTTTACAAACATAACATGAAGAAAGAAAAAAAAAACTGTTGAATGTGTCACTTTCCAAGCTTTTTGTTGAGGTCAAACAAAGAAAATATATGTAACTAGACAGACTTCTTCTTATGCCTATTTCCTGATTACTAGTCTATGGTTTTCCTGTTTTCTGGGACAAAGAGTAGATGGTGTATTTTGCTAAAATAAATAAATAAATAAATATAGTTCCTAAACTATATAAATAAATAAATAATAATAAAATAAGTAAAGACTGATGAAATACATATAGGAAAATATAAAAACAGTATGTGACCAATTTTACAATATGTGACACAGTCACAACGTTATTTATGGGTCTAAGCTACTGAAGCACCCTCTATAATCATTTGCACAGCACTCAGCTACCACAGTTTCTGTTGTCCCAGGGGTTTTTGGGATATGGAGTCACTGAAGCACGCAGCCTTGCCTGACAATCAAAGTGAAAAGTCATGCCAAGGTGCAGAAAGGGGAGTGCCCATATCCGGGGGGAGATGACACACTACATCACTGAGCTGCAGCCACTGTACTCAAGAGCTATTAAGCACAAGTCATTCTCTCTCCGCCTCTCCCTTGTTTCCCTTTCAAGAGTCCCCCTGGTCAAAGGCAGGTACAAATGGCTGTTTGCTGTACAACTCCCACAACATATTTGTATCAGCTGCTGCCCTCACTAACAGCATGTAAAACAAAGAGAGATCACAAATGGTTCCAACTAAAATGTAAGTTTGCAAAGTAAAGACATGGGAGTGCCATTAGAACATCCTGCCCACTCCATATGTGACCCTTACACTTTTCAAAATCAGTCATGTGCTTTTCTCAATACCTACAGTATTAGGCCTATACATTTTCAAAACTTTACTGACACAAGAGAGTCTGTGGACTAAACTAAATTATTTCCACTATATTTTGATTGCTGTGCTCCATAATGCATTAAATGACCATGTTCTGCAAAATTCATAGTCATATTTAACTATTAACAAAACTTGGTGTATTTGCAGCTGATTCTGCATTAAAAGGAGATGAAGTTACAAAACTTAGTGTCTTATAACTATTTTAAGTCTTTATTATGTAATCTAGAGAGCAATTTAATTATGTGTAATTGTTTTTAACCGGTTATATGTTGGTTTTGTAATGTATGTTGTAACTGTGTTGTTTATTTGTATATGCCAACTCGGCTGCCTATCTTGGCCAGGACACTCCTGGAAAAGAGATTTTAATCTCAGTGAGTCTTTTTCCTGGTTAAATAAAAGGTACTACTATCGTTTGCATTTGCCATTAAATTTATGTCCAAAAGCATAACAGTAAACTAAATTAGATGTAATGTGCTTCATTTGTATAGTCATTCCTAAAAAAAAAATGAATAAAGCTAAAGGTTTATGACCACAGTACAAATAATGATTTATTCCTCCTGAATGAATAAATGCTAAATGTCTGGACATATCTTCTAAAGATTGTCAGAGATGGACAGAGGTGATGTGATATACTGAAAGGTACAGCCAAATTAAGAAATCCTTGATGTTTTATATATATACAGTATATATATATATATATATATACACATATATACACATAGACATACATTTACATTTAGTCATTTAGCAGACGCTTTTATCCAAAGCGACTTAAGAATGAGGACAATAAAAACAATCAAAATCAACAAAAGAGCTATGATATGCAAGTGCTATAACAATTCTCAGTTAGCTTAACGCAGTACACGTAGTAAGTTTTTTTTTTTTACATTTTTTATTTTATTTATTTTTTGAATATTATTATATAATAAATTAAAAGAAAACAGATAGAATAGAAAAAGAATGGAGCAGGCTAGTGTTAGAGGCCTTTTTTGCTTTTGTTAATTGTATAATAAATAAAAAGAAAACAAAGATAGAATACAAAAAGATTAGAAAATCTAGTGTTAGGTTGTTGTTGTTGTTGTTGTTTTTAAGAAGACAAGCAGTAAATGAATAGAGTGCAAGTCTAAAAGGGACAAGTTTTTTTTTTTATAATAAAATTAGAATAGAGAGTGCTAGAGTTAGAGGGTCAAATAAAGATGGAAGAGATGTGTTTTTAGCCCATTCTTGAAGATCAAGCTGCTTGGATCGAGTTGGGCATTCCACCAGGAGGGAACATTTAATTTAAAAGTCCGTGAAAGTGATTTTGTGTCTCTTTGGGATGGCACAATAAAGCGACGTTCATATGCAGAACGCAAGCTTCTAGAGGGCACATAAGTCTGAAGTAATGAATTTAGGTAAAGTGGTGGTTTTGTAGGCAAACATTAATGCCTTGAATTTTATGCGAGCAGCTATTGGTAGCCAGTGCAAATTGATAAACAGAGGTGTGACTTACATTATTTGGTTTGATAGAACTGGCTGGAAGACCTGCCAAGAGAGCATTGCAATAGTCCAGCCTGGACAGAACAAGAGCTTGAACAAGGAGTTGTGAAGCATGTTCCGAAAGAAAGGGCCTGATCTTTTTGATGCTGAATAAAGCAAATCTGCAGGACGGGGGGCAGTTTTAGCAATGTGGTTTGAGAAAGTCAGCTAATCATCAATCATAACTCCAAGGTTTCTGGCTGTTTTTGAAGGAATTATGGTTGATGTGCCTAACTGGATGGTGAAATTGTGATGAAACTATGGGTTTAATGGAACCACAAGCAGATCTGTCTTGGCAAGGTTGAGTTGAAGGTGATGGTCCTTCATCCAGCAAGAAATGTCTGTTAGACAAGCTGAGATGCGAGCAGCTATCATCGGATCATCAGGACAGAATGAGAGGTAGAGTTGAGTGTCATCAGCATAGCAGTGATATGAATATGCCGTTATTTTACTGCCAAATGTCGAGAGCGCATTATTGTAGCGCGAAAGCATATAAATATAATGCGCGAGCGCGAATCTCTCCGCTCGCACGCGGATTTCCTTTGCTCTAGCACAAAACCGGACGAGCGCACTCAGATACACACTGCTCTTGCTCAGAGACAGTGTGCGCACTTAAAACATGTCAACATCCAATCACCCGATTGATTTCTAATATTTGATTATTATCACTAAGTAGTATTAAATTGTAAAGAAATTACAGATCCATCTTTGAAATCTGATTGGTTGATAACTTTTGACAACGTCTAATTCAGGTACGAAAATAATTAATATCTAGCTCATGAGCACAGAGAGAAAGTAGCGCCCCAGCTATATTATAACTAGTTACCTAGCTGGGGACTACTTTCAGGCGCTGCGTAATATCACTGCGCCTGCTGCGGCCATGGTACAGCAGCAAAGTTCCTTGATTATTACACCGGAATGAGAGTATAGTTCCTAATCATATCAGCCTAGAAAATCGCAACTTTTCATTTTCCGCCGGTCATAGTACACGATATAACTACAGAAGAGTCAAGTTTTAAATAGGACAAATATCGAAACTCTTTGGTCAGTTTTGAACGCGATGCTACTGGTCTAATCGGATTCAATGATCTATGCTAAGCTATGCTAAAAGTGCTATAGCCAGATCCAGAGATCAGCTGAATGGATTCAAAAACGGTAAAACTCAACTTATTAACTCTGGGGGAGTTGGAGAATGAGCCTATTTCCAAAAAAAGTGGAGTGTTCCTTTAAGTAGTGGGGTTATACAAGCCTGTCTAAATGCTGAGGGAAAAACAACAGTGTGAAGGGATGTGTTAATGATGTGAGTGAGTGCAGGTACAACTGCAGGAGAAATGGCTTGAAGGAGATGAGATGGAATAGGATCAAGTGGACAAGTAGTAGGATGATTAGAAAGGATGAGTTTGGAGACTTCTGCCTCAGAGAGTGAAGAGAAGGATGTGAACGAGTGTATGTTTGCTGGTGAGATGTGCTTGACAGATTGTGGTGTGGAAAATTGTGCACTGATGGTTTTAATTTTATTAATGAAGAACGTGGCAAAGTCATCAGCTGTTAGAGTTGATGAAGGAGGGGGAGGAGGAGAAGGACAAAGGAGTGAGGAAAATGTTTTAAAGAGCATGCAAGAGTTAGACGAATTGTTAATTTTGTTATGATAGTATGTCCTTTTAGCAGTGGAGAGATTACCAGAGAAGGAAGAGAGAGGTGACTGATACACATTAAGGTCAGTAGGATTTTTTGATTTGCTCCACACCCTTTCAGCAGCCCTGAGCTTAGAACGATGTTCGCTGAAAACATCAGACAGCCAAGGGGCAGAAGGGGTGGTACGGGCTGGCCTGGAAGACAAGGGGCAGACAGTGTCTAAAAAAGATGTAAGAGTGGAGCAGAAAGTATCAGTAGCACTGTTAGTATCAATAGATGCTAACTGTTTAGGGGCAGGAAGCGAAGATGAAACCATAGCAGATAGCCGGGAGGGTGAGAGTGAGCATAGGTTACGTCGAAAGATGACATGTGGAGGAGTATGTGTTGTGTCAGGAACCATGTTGAGGTTAAGAGTGAGAAGGAAGTGATCCAAGGTGTACAGTGGAGTAACCAGTACATGATCAGTGGAGCAGTGTCGTGTGTAAATAAGGTCCAGTTGGTTGCCTGATTTGTGAGTAGCCGTAGTTAACAATAATAATAATAATAATATAATATACAGTATCTCACAGAAGTGAGTACACCCCTCACATTTTTGTAAATATTTTATTATATCTTTTCATGTGACAACACTGAAGAAATGACATTTTTCTACAATGTAAAGTAGTGAGTGTACAGCTTCTATAACAGTGTAAATTTGCTATCCCCTCAAAATAACTCAACACACAGCCATTAATGTCTAAACCGCTGGCCACAAAAGTGAGTACACCCCTAAGTGAAAATGTCCAAATTGGGCCCAATTAGCCATTTTCTCTCCCCGGTGTCATGTGACTTGTTAGTGTTACAAGGTCTCAGGTGTGAATGGGGAGCAGGTGTGTTAAATTTGGTGTTATCGCTCTCACTCTCTCATACTGGTCACTGGAAGTTCAACATGGCACTTCATGGCAAAGAACTCTCTGAGGATCTGAAAAAAAGAATTGTTGCTCTACATAAAGATGGCGTAGGCTATAAGAAGAAAACAGTTTGCTGAAGAAAAGCAGACTAAAGACATGGATTAGTGGATTACTCAAGCGTGTGTGGCAGCAACCAGGTGAGGAGTACAAAGACAAGTGTGTTTTGCCTACAGTCAAGCATGGTGGTGGGAGTGTCATGGTCTGGGGCTGCATGAGTGCTGTCGGCACTGGGGAGCTACAGTTCATTGAGGGAACCATAAATGCCAACATGTACTGTGACATACTGAAGCAGAGCATGATCCCCTCCCTTCAGAGACTGGGCCGCAGGGCAGTATTCCAACATGATAACGACCCCAAACACACCTCCAAGACAACCACTGCCTTGCTAAAGAAGCTGAGGGTAAAGGTGATGGACTGGCCAAGCATGTCTCCAGACCTAAACCCTGCTCTGTGGGGCATCCTCAAACGGAAGGTGGAGGAGTGCAAGGTCTCCGTAATGTCGTCATGGATGAGTGGGAGAGGACTCCAGTGGCAAACTGTGAAGCTCTGGTGAACTCCATGCCCAAGAGGGTTAAGGCAGTGCTGGAAAATAATGGTGGCCACACAAAATATTGACACTTTGGGCCCAATTTGGACATTTCCACTTAGGGGTGTACTCACTTTTGTGGCCAGTGGTTTGGACATTAATGGCTGTGTGTTGAGTTATTTTGAGGGGACAGCAAATTTACAAACAAAAAAAACAGCAAGATATATGTGACATCATTGCCCTCGCGGTACTTTGATGTCATAAACAAAATGGTCTGTGCAGTGCTGCTTAAAGCCGGGCTCACACTATAGGATTTTTAGCCCAATTTAGCCATGATTTTCCCCTCCCGAGAATCGGAGCAAAAATCTTGCCGAGCACCTTGATCGGACCCAATGTTCGGCGCGGATTATCTGGTAATGGAAGGCGTTCACCAATCGAATCTTGCACCTCCCATTCTGCTTGCACAGAAATCAGGGCCGCCCCGATCATATCAAACATGTTTGATATTTAGGATTTAAATCGGGATGATGACTGCTATATGATTACGTCAGTACTTTCTCAATAGCCAAAGCGCGACCGCAAAACAGCTGCTGTATGGCTTACAACCGTAAGGAGAACGAGAAGTTTGTTTGTGAAATCGCCTCAGTTTTGGACGTACCGGGTGAGTGCAGAAAGCGGCTAGCATGCTGGCTAACATATGTAAACATCACTGAAATATCAATGACGATCTGCTGTGAGATCACGTGAGGTGCTCCCTCTGGCATGATAATCTTAATAATATCTTGTAATGTGTGATGCACCACAATTTTCGAATCTTGTAGTGTATGCGTGTTCAAGATTTGAGGGAAGATAATCTACAAAGATTCTCCTTATGTGTGTGCTTATGTGTTTGTAGCACACACATAAGGAGAATCTTTGTAGATTATCTTCCCTCAAATCTTAAACATGCACACACTACAAGATTTGAAAATCGTGGCGCATCACACACACACATCATGCCAGAGGGAGCGCCTGACATGATCTCACGCAGCAGATTATCACTGATATTTCAGTGATGTTTACATATGTTAGCTAGCATGCTAGCAGCTTTCTGCACTCACCCGGTACGTTCAATACTGAAGCGATTTCACCCCAGCGCTTCTCTTTCTCCTTACGGTTGTGATACGTTTTCGACACATTATACAAACAGTCGTGTTACTACAAAACGCCAAGAAGCAGTTTCCTCCGTCTCCACTATCCAACGCAGCCATACAGCAGCTGTTTTGCGGTCACACATTGGCTTTTATGAAAGTAATGACGTAATCATATAGCAGTCATCATCCCGATTTAAATCATAAATATCAAACATGTTTGATATGATCGGGGCTGCCCCAATTTGTGAGCGAGCAGATCGGGAGGTGCAAGATTCGATCAGTGAACGCCTCACATTACCAGATAATCCGTGCTGAACATCGGGACCGATCGAGGTGCTCGACAAGATTTTTGCTCTGATTCTCGGGAGAGGGAAATTGGGGCTCAATCGGGCTAAAAATCCTGTAGTGTGAGCCCGGCTTTAAAGTCAAACACCTATTGTGTTTTGTTAGGAGATGCACAAAAGTTCTTCTGTGGCTTTATAGGTAATATTTTTGCTAAATCAGACAATATTGTGTCTAATATATACCACAATATTAACTTATTATTATTGAATTGAATTGAATTGAATTTATAAAAAAATATCACATTTGAAACTGGTCAGTATTCAATAAATGCTGGGAAATCACTTCACGTAACTCATAACAGTGATTACTGATAGGCTGTCAAAAATCACATTTTAGAGAAGAAAAAAATCACCCACTGACTTTCAAAGCTGATACATAGTAACAACTTTCTACTTTGAGGAACTTGATAGAAATGTAGTGGAGTAAAAAGTATGATATTTGTCTTTCAAATGTACTGAAGTTAAAGTCATAAGTTTCCAGAAAAAATAATACTCAAGTAAAGTACAGATACTCAAAAAGTGTACTTAATACAGTAATCAGGTAAATGTACTGTCCACCTCTGTATAAAAGTCCAAATGATTGGCTTTCAAAGGAATCCTTTAAAGTACAGTTAGCTTTGCACTCATTTGATAAGGATGTCATCTATATAGCTGGAAGTGAGAAAGACAGTGTGATCATCAGGATGTCAGAGCTGCTAACTGTCACCAGCTGAGTTGAAGACTGAATGCTCCCAGTCACAATAGAGGAGGTCTCTCTCACACCTTGGTCTGTCTGTCAGGATAACAGTGCCTCTATGTCTCTGGCATTTTGAATCAGAGACATATTTCTCGCCTCTAATTAGTGTGCAAAGCTCCTTGGGGCAAGGTTAATTGGAGCCAGCCAGAAACACCCTGGCGAGAAGCAGTGTAGAGCTGTCTCTCATCATAGATTGTCACCCAAAGAGAGCTCCCCTAAGCACTGCACACGCACCAAAGTCCTCCCCTTATCTCTCATAATAAAAGATCAGAGAGAAACAATCAATGCAACGTACAACAGCACATCTCATTCTCTTTATCACCTTCATCATTCCTCCCACTCTCATTTCCAGTTTCTCATCCTGTCACGTGTGCAGTATGTGAATGTGATAGCATGTTCTCCCCTCTGTAAATTGCTAAAGGTTTCATTCATTCATTCATTCACATCTGGTTTTAGATACCACTGTCATTTGCCCTCTGTTACTAACAGAGAGAAAAAAAGAAAGAAACAAAGAAACAAACAAACAAAAGACTTTTTAAGAAGCATTACATTAGTAAATTCATAATTGATAAAGTATTGTCTCAACAATGTGCGTGATCACGGTTACACAATATTGTTTATAGTATAAAATGTTTTTTTCTCTCTAAAGGCTGATCGTGGCAGAAGATCACTAAATTATACAGAAAATATGAACATGTATTTGTTACAAATCAGAACAGTGTTAATTTAGTATCATTGAGATCATATTAGTTTTTGTTAATAATTGAATTACATTGTATTCTTATATTTTCTGCTTTCAAGTTAATTTGAATTGAAGTTGTAGTAATTGTGTTGTGTGTTCTTGTTGTGTTTATTGTTTTTTAATTATGTCTATAGTTTTTAATTTCTGTTGCAGTTTTAGGTTTAGGTATTTTAGTACATCAAGTTAAACAAAATGGAAACTAGATGAGATCCAATAAGTTGTATTTTATTTCAATTAACATTTATTTTATTTAAAGTATATACACATTTTTAATAGTTTTAGTTTGCCATGATAACCCTGAATCAGAACCATAACCAGAATTTGAAAATGAACCATATGTTGATTTATATTCTTAATAATGTATTTATAATGTAAAGGCACAACAGATAAGTTACCTGTTTAATTATATATTGCAAATGTACAAAAATATAAAAAATAAATTTGCCTTTTAGCAACTCAGAGATGTGAGCACCAGACCCGGACTGGCCATCGGGAGCACCGGGCGAATTCCCGGTGGCCCTGGGTTTTTTTTTTTTTTTTAGTTATTATTATTATTAATATTGTATATTTTTGCCTTCTCAATGTATCATTGAAAGAATGGATGAAACATATTTGTCCGTGTTTCACTCTGTCTCGAATTGAGCTCACGGAAAGCACTCAAGAAACAGTATCTCTTCCGCTGCTCAATACGCTTTCAACTCGCTTTTTTTTGTCTCGAGCAAGAGACTGTACAACATTCACGTTGCATGATTTGACTGATTTTTACGTAGAGAGGGTGACAGCGCACCACATTAAAATAAATGATCATTCATGTTTTCATAACCGCTGGCCAACTTCGAAAACGAATCTAAAATTAAAACATCTTTGAGAGCAAGGGGGCCCCCTGGTGTTTCGGGGGCCCTATGCAGCTTGCGTATTCTGCGTATAGGGAGGATCGGCTCTGGGAAGCAGCCACTTCAGATGTACGTCAGTTTCATCTATAAATATGCTAAAGAGTTTTGTCTTTATTAACCTTGTTGAGTACAGTGTTAATTTTGACAGGCATTTTTGATTTAGTCTTAATCTTTATCTTGAGATGAAAATGCTTAATAGTCTTAGAGTCTTGCATAGTTTTAGTCTAGTTTTAGTCAAACTGCAGTTAATTTTGATAGCTTTTTTATATGTAGTCTTCAAACAAAAATAGTCATTAATTCTTCTCTCTTTAGACCAAATCAATTAAGCTTATGAGAAATCTGAATCAAGGATTAAATTTGGAAAAACTGGAATAAATGATGACAATTTTTGGGTAGAGAACAGATATACAATTTTGTCAGATAGCTACAGTAGGTTTACTTAACATGTATAAATTAATTTAACATCTTTTGTTGTTAACATTAATGACACAGATAGGTATTTAATTAGGAATGCATGCTGTCCATTTAAGATGGAAGGCATGCATTTAATACTGACACACATTCAGTTTTCACCCACCTGTTTAATAACCGACTGTATTTACGTGAGATGAGTATTAAACTGCTAGCACCTATCAGGGCACCCCATTATTATCATCATTCAGAATACTGTACTGAAGGACATAATTGTCGACTGGAAAGTTACACTAATAAATTTAGCAGACAGATATTCACATGGATTTATTGTATAGGAAGGGAGGGAGCTTGAGCAGACAGCGACACAAAAATATCACAGCCTAATAATGCAATAGCGTGTTTAGTATTAGGATTTTTCAAATTTAGACACTTTAGAAAATGTGTTTTGATATAATTGTATGAAATGAAGGTTTGTTAAATCTCGGGTATTTAAGTCATTTTAAGATAAATAACATTCTGTGATAAATTGCAATGAGGTGGTCATTTCGCAACAAGGTGGACACAGTTCTAATCCTAACAGTAGACCTGCTGGTGAAGAAGTGACAGGTACAAGAAAAAAAGGAAGAGACAACCTTTAATTATTTTCCAGGGCCCCGGGCCAATGATTTAGACCTTTTTATGTGATGGCCATTTAAATAATAGGGTTATCTTTGGTTTCAGAATTTGTAGTGGGTGTATAGGCTATATACAGACAAAAGGGGCCAAAATTGTAACAGCTTGTCACTGGAGTAGTACCCTTAAAAAGGATGTCTTTTTTCCTTGTTTACCCCTAAATATTAGTACCTTATGTGTACGAATTACTCTAAGGTACTAATATGTACCTATTAGGGGTAAAAAGGGTACAAAGGTATTTTACATTCTGGCCTCTTTTTTCTGTGTGGCCTGGATGAGTGTGAGATTTTCCAGCCTGAAATTGTGTCCCAGTTCGGCCCTGGTGAGCACTGACATTTTTCTGTCTGAGAATATCATCTATTTAATTAAAATATTAAGAATGCTTCAGTCTCTCACACAAATGACACACTAGCATCATCTCATATGACTGAGGTTTAATGTTGTTTCTGTCAGAGCGTGCATCAGAGGGATCTTTTTCCTATGACATGCACTAATCTGCATTTAGAGGTAGCTAATTTTGATGTCACATGCTTAAGACTTTTCCATGAGATATTTATCCATCTTTATAGATCACTGTATAATCTGCAATACATGCTACATGCTAATACGTGTTAAAGAGCTTTACTGGTTTAATTAGATGGGGAGACATTCCATATCTCATTGAACAAAACAAACTCAGTTCCTTCTCAAGAAGAAAATTTATTTACATCATGACTAAATTGGTAATTTTCACAAAAGTTCAATTGCCCCCAGATCATTTGTTGTATAAATAGCTGAACATGCAATGTGCTAAAACAAAGAACAGAGCCTCTGATTTTAAACAACAACAACAACAAATGTTTTATTCTAGCTTCATGCAATCTTTTTTATCAACACTTGAATGTGGGCGAGTTTCATAAAATCTTTAAAAAAAAGCGACATTTTGAACAAAAAGCTGAGAAAATTGCGTTTTTGTAAAAGACTATGTCTGGATCAGATTCAGAATGATGATCAAAACATACACAGTAAATTCCCCAGTGTTAAATCAACACTGCTTGGTGTTGATTTAACGCTGGGAAATTTACTGTGTAGATGCGATAGATCGCTCCATGATTTATATGCTGTTTAATGCTTTGATGATTGCATTATTTTACATATGCATCTACTTGCATACGCAATCACTTGTTTCTGCTTCTTCTTTACCTTGTTTTGATCCAGATTTACAACACTCTTTCAGAAGATGCATAATAGCACCTCCTACCGAGCCCACTCTACCCGCCACTTAGTGAAAACATAGAAAGCTGAAAATTGCTGGGAAGCGTTATCTCATAAATGAAACAAAATTCAGTCAATGGCGGGTAAAGTGTTAATTTGATACTGTTTCATAAAGATTACACAAAATGGCACAGTGTATAGACCTTGTGAAAAGCCCATTAAATAAAGGCACATTATACGATAGCCATAACAATAGAGGTCTAGTTTTACAAATCATTCTTGAAAAGAATAGTAAAGTCTGTGCCACAACTATAATGATAATGGAACAGAGGAACAATATCATTGGAATCAATTTCAGAACATTTATTTTCCCAGCTGATAAAACACTGACAATCAGAATACATCCTGCTTTAAAGAGATTGAGCATTTAAAGTGGCAGATTATGTAACTGCAGTGTGAACTTAGAATAAACAATGTTATTGTGTATTGCCGTAGACACTAATATAATTACAGTGGGGCAAAAAAGTATTTAGTCAGCCACCAATTGTGCAAGTTCTCCCACTTAAAAAGATGAGAGAGGCCTGTAATTTTCATCATAGGTATACCTCAACTATGAGAGACAAAATGAGAAAAAAAAAATCCAGAAAATCACATTGTAGGATTTTTAAAGAATTAATTGGTAAATTCCTCGGTAAAATAAGTATTTGGTCACCTACAAACAAGCAAGATTTCTGGCTCTCACAGACCTGTAACTTCTTCTTTAAGAGGCTCCTCTGTCCTCCACTCGTTACCTGTATTAATGGCATCTGTTTGAACTCGTTATCAGTATAAAAGACACCTGTCCACAACCTCAAACAGTCCAACTCCAAACTCCACCATGGCTAAGACCAAAGAGCTGTCAAAGGACACCAGAAACAAAATTGTAGACCTGCACCAGGCTGGGAAGACTGAATCTGCAATAGGTAAGCAGCTTGGTGTGAAGAAATCAACTGTGGGAGCAATTATTAGAAAATGGAAGACATACAAGACCACTGATAATCTCCTCGATCTGGGGCTCCACGCAAGATCTCACCCGTGGGGTCAAAATGATCACAAGAACTGTGAGCAAAATCCCAGAACCACATGGGGGACCTAGTGAATGACCTGCAGAGAGCTGGGACCAAAGTAACAAAGGCTACCATCAGTAACACACTGCGCCAGGGACTCAAATCCTGCAGTGCCAGACGTGTCCCCTGCTTAAGCCAGTACATGTCCGGCTCGTCTGAAGTTTGCTAGAGAGCATTTGGATGATCCAGAAGAGGATTGCAAGTTGAGTTTTTACTCTTTGGTAAAAACTCAACTTGTCGTGTTTGGAGGAGAAAGAATGCTGAGTTGCATCCAAAGAACACCATACCTACTGTGAAGCATGGGGTTGGAAACATCATGCTTTGGGGCTGTTTTTCTGCAAAGGGACCAGGACGACTGATCCGTGTAAACGAAAGAATGAATGGGGCCATGTATCGTGAGATTTTGAGTGAAAACCTCCTTCCATCAGCAAGGGCATTGAAGATGAAACGTGGCTGGGTCTTTCAGCATGACAATGATCCCAAACACACCGCCCGGGCAACGAAGGAGTGGCTTCGTAAGAAGCATTTCAAGGTCCTGGAGTGGCCTAGCCAGTCTCCAGATCTCAACCCCATCGAGAAGTTGAAAGTCCGTGTTGCCCAGCGACAGCCCCAAAACATTACTGCTCTAGAGGAGATCTGCATGGAGGAATGGGCCAAAATACCAGCAACAGTGTGTGAAAACCTTGTGAAGACTTACAGAAAACGTTTGACCTCTGTCATTGCCAACAAAGGGTATATAACAAAGTATTGAGATGAAATTTTGTTATTGGCCAAATACTTATTTTCCACCATAATTTGCAAATAAATTCTTTAAAAATGATACAATGTGATTTTCTGGATTTTTTTTCCCTCATTTTGTCTCTCATAGTTGAGGTATACCTATGATGAAAATTACAGGCCTCTCTCATCTTTTTAAGTGGGAGAACTTGCACAATTGGTGGCTGACTAAATACTTTTTTGCCCCACTGTATCTTTATAGTTATCCTTAGTGTGAACAAGCCTTTAAATTATTATGGCTACTATATTCTTTCTCCATTTTATTTTGGATGTGCATTTATTTATTTAGTCTCTGTCTGTTTACACTACGTTAGTGGAGATGAGATAGGATGAACATATCTAAAGAGGTGATACTGTATGTGATATTTTATTAAGGAGATCTAGGAAAGAGAGATGGCAACATCTCTAGGTTCATTCACAGGCTCTGCCTTAACCTCCACATTGCCAGATATCCTCCTGAGAACCAGAATAAAAAGCTTTGTGAAGTTAGTATTTTTTCATGTCATCACACTGTTTAGAGCATAAGAAAAAAATGGAAAATAGCATTTTTTAAAAAATGATTTAGTAGTTATGCTCTGTAGAGGACAGGACACCAGGACTAAGATTTTCTAAATATAAAATGATATGAATAGACATGAAAAGGCAAAATCAATAGGATTTTTTTTTTTTTTTTTTTTTTAATTAACCAATAAATTTTTAGGTTTCAGGATTTTTTTTTATACCAAACTTTGTATAAGGGTGATTCTAAACTATATTATACAATGATTTGATATAACATTTTGCTTTATGTAATATGTGTGTAAAAATTCCATAAACTGGTTTTCCCAATAAATGCAATGTTATCCATACACTGTATCTCATTTGCATATTAATGTGCTGCATGTTGAAAAAAAGAAGTGTAATAATGGGAGTAGTAATTGGTCAGATTTTCATAATAATCTTATATTTAATTAAAATATTGATATATAATTTGTTTTCCTGTGTGTGCAAGGGATGAATCCCTCCCTTATGTCACTATTATAGCTGAGCAGAATGTTCTCACACACAGTCTCAGAAACACGCTTTTAAATGGCACACAACAAGTACATTGGAGTACATTAGAGGCCCTCTATGGGCTGAATACAGCATTCACACACTCTTTCTGTCACTGTAAGTCTACTCCCCTTCTGTCTCTAGTGGCACTTTTTTGCATTGTTACTCAACTAGATGTTATGATGATAATCTATATATAATATATAGCAGTTTGTGCTTATTCAAATTCCTTTGCCTTTTTTAGGATTAGTTTTTAGTTTTTCTTGGAATGTTGGCAGTAAATCTAACTCCGTTTCAGGTCTTCTTGTTGATTGTCTGTTAACAGATAACATTAGCACTTTCACACATTAACACTTTGTTAGTGACAGGCACACATCATGTTCTCTCTGCTCAGTTCCTGCATGTGCAGCCTGACCCATGGCCCTGTCCTGACACGCGACTATGGTTTACCACTAATGAGCATAGTGTCACTAGGGGCCAAGCAGTGGACATTTTTGCTTTAATCTCTAAATCATGTGAGGGGAAGTGCGTTCCTCAGAGGAGATGGAGCACAGCCTGACATAATGTCTTGAAGATCTTTTTGATAAGAGCGGCAAATAGTACTGAAATAATTCAAATGTGCTAATAATTTATTTATTTATTTTATTCTGCTCTCACGCAGCAATTTGCACATTCAATTTGATCAAAGATATCCGATTATTTAGCTAATTATTTTACTGGATTGCACTTGCAAATCTGAGTTTGTTGGAAATTGTCTTGATGCACCTTAAAATTACAGTATTTTGCAGTGAAGTGATTAGGTATTGAGTTCAAAATAATGTATAACAAAATATTATTATTATTATTTAATTGCTTAGACACTTAGTGGAACCATTCACTCATATACCTAATCTTTAGACCAAGTCTGCAGAACTATAAGCACATTACATGCTTTAAACTCAGTTTGATATTGTAAAACAAACTTTTTGCAAAACTCTAAACACAGTTCACTACATTACACACATAATTTGAAACAAAAAGCTCTTAAAAGATTGACCTACACACAGCGATTATGTGTGAAAACACTTATACATAATTTGTTGACTTAGTAATCAAAACTCGTTTTTTTAGAAAGAAATGTTTTCACCCCCTTCCATTTCTGTTTACATTGTATCTATATTGTACAAATATATCCTTTTAGGGTATATTTTATATTCACTCTATATGCATATTATTATTATCAATGTTGAAAACAGTTGAAGCATCCAGCTCAGCAGTTGAAAACTGCTTCATTTTTATGTAGCAGTATTCTTCATGTTTCAGTGTTCTTTGATGAACAGCATTTATTTGAAATATAAATATTTCCTAACATTATAAATCTCTCTAATTCAACTTCTGATCAATTTGTGTCATTATTAAATAGTATTAATTTCTTTATTAGTTTCTTTTTCATTTTCTTTTCTTTTTTAATTATTTTCTAATATACTGCTCAAAAAAATTAAAGGAGCACTTTGAAAACACATCAGATCTCAATGGGGAAAAATATCATGCTGGTTATCTATACTGATATGGACTGGGTAATGTGTTAGGAATGAAAGGATTCCATCTGATCAGATTCCATCAGTTTGGAATCTGATTGATTGCTTCTGTGGACAGATGGTGCACTCCCTTTAAGAGAGTGCTCCTAATCTCAGCTCGTTACCTGTATGAAAGACACCTGGGAGCCAGAAATCTTGCTGATTGATAGGGAATCAAATACTTATTTCACTCATTAAAATGCAAATCAATTTATAACTTTGTTTTTAAATGCGTTTTTCTGGATTTTTTGTTGTTGTTGTTGTTGTTGTTGTTGTTTTGTTGTTGTTGTTATTCTGTCGTTCACTGTTAAAATAAACCTACCATTAAAGTTATAGACTGAACATTTCTTTGTCAGTGGGCAAACGTACAAAATCAGCAGGGGATCAAATAATTTTTTTCCCCCACTGTATATGTCACACTTAAATATACAAATCGAAGTAATTTTGTTGAAAAAGCATACTGATTTTGTACTTTTATGTCAATGTGAAATGTACCCCCAATTGTAGAATCTACTTAAATTAAAGTTAATAAAGTTTCAGACTATTTAACACATTATGAGTAGTTGGTGCAAGATGCCAGAGCAATTTTTACAGGGGTATAGCAAGCATCCTTCTTCCAAATCCTTTGTGTAAAATTACAAGAATCATAAATATCTTCTTTCATGGTCAATATTTACTTAATACCATAACCTTTCATTTGTGACCATTGAGGCACTTTATGTGCTTTTCACATTGGTCCACTATTTGCCCTCATGAGCAGCAGAGCATTAACTGCCTGTAGCCTTCTAAATGATACTCTAACAATCAAGCAAGCACCATGTTGAGGCGGCCCATAATGGAGGCTCAATTATCTACTCCAAACAGTGAGGCAGTGAAACAGAAAAAAGACAGAGAGAGTGAGAGAGAGAAATAATCATTGAGTATTGTGCTTCATGGCTCATTTTGCACATTCATCCTGCAAATCTGAATGAATTGATTCCAATTTACCTTCACACTTAATAGTAACTGATTAACTGTTGGCATAACTAAGCTGTTTAAGAGTTAACTCTTTAAACTTTTATCACCAGGGTATTGAGCACAATAGATTTTCTACATCTGTAATATTATATAAATGAACCTTAACGGTCAGCTATCATACCCCAGAGGTTTCTTAGTAGAGATTTTATTGTTTAAATGGCCAGTAAAACAAGCAGAAAAACATAGTTAATTAACATATAATAAAGCAAGTATTGAGACTGCTGCAGTATTGAAGTTAAAGTCATGCTACTGAAAGTGTCGCTACACAGACCATTTTTCTGGTCTTTACAGAGATCAGTAAAATTACCATTTTCATATTATTTTCATACTATACTGTACAACATCAGGACACCTCTATTAGGACAGAATTTGCTTCAAATTCCTGTACATAGATTATTATAACTATATTAGATATTTTTTAACTTTTGAAAGTAGTTACAAATATCTATTACAGCTATAATACCGTTATTTCTCTATGTGAAGGAATTAAAAGTTAATTTTGTCCTAATAAAGGTTTCTTCTTGTTGTGTAGTATGGTATATGGATTCTTTCTAAGAACACGCACTTAAAGGGATAGTTCACCAAAAAATGAAAATTCTGTCATTGTTGAGAAGGAATGACCAATCAGGTCACGGGTTACTGCCTACCGTCTTATGATGCATAATTAATAAGATATTGTGAGTTCTTTCGGAAACATAAGTGACGACACTAAACAGCGTCTTGCCTAAGCCGTTTATTTACCATATATTTACTATACTTGGATTCAGTATTCAAAATTAGCATAACTGATTGATATTTCCATTGTGTATAGATGTAGATTTAATGTTGTTTATTTCCGTTCTGTAGTTATTATTGATTGTAAGTGCTAGTTAACGGATTGTGTGATGACGCAGCAAATAATTCCATTTATGAGTGCCATGCGCCATCTAGTGGCTAAAAAGTGGTATTAATGCAGAGAATTAATATTTACAATGGGCAGTTAGTTAATAGTATGAATGCCAGTTATTATGCTGAAGTTGTTGATGTTTCTAATTGTTGTTTATTATTAATTGTTTCAGACCACACACATGCCTACAGTTACCTCACATATCACTATGAAGATTATACCAAGTAATGCCCTGTGGTCTGGCTGTGCTGTTTCATGCTGATCATTTGCTGAACTTCAATTAAAGACTGTTGATTCTTATTCATGCCTCCTGTGTTCTAACCGACGCACCAGTGCGAATGCAACTACCCTAAACCAGTGCAATACAGTCCCAATTAACTCAGTTACAAAATTTGGTCCTTCGAGCCGCATGATTGTGTTTACACTGGACAAGAATGCATGAATACCAGTCTCAAGGTGCACGTCCTAAACGTTCAGTCCATCATCCAGCCTACTTAGAAAATTTTGAAGTCCAGTATCCAAATCAACCTGGGGCTTCTTTGACAGCACAGCAGCCACATGGGCAAGAAGAGTATCGGCGTAGTCACAGTAGGATGGCTCACCAGCAGGATTTCAGCCATTACAGTTCAGATGAGGGATCTGGTAGGAGAACGCCTGATTCGATAGAAGCAAGGAGCCCACAAACAGAGCCCTGGTATCTCATCAAAGATCAGTGGAGTGAGAGAGATGAGTATTCTTCACATTCCTTACCTCGGGAATCCAGGGAAAGATTGCACGATCTTGAAAGAGAGAACAGACAGCTTCGGCAATCACAGCAATCAATGAAGGTGGAAATCAGACAACTGTTAGAAATGCAGAAAGGTATGCAAGAGATGCTAATGAGAAACCAGCCAAGTCAAGTTCCTCCACTTCCTGAGCAACAGCCTTTAGCTCCATCACCTCCAATACCCTCGCCTAGAACCATCTACAGAGAGCCAGAGAGACCTGATCCTCGACCAAACCCTTGAGTGCATCCAGTACCAGCCCCACGTAAACTCCCTACCCCACATAGTAGAGAACAGATATTGAAGCTCGCCTTTCTCCGCCACCTGCCCAAAGTTATTACCCTGACAGCTTTGCTACTCATGTTCCTTCCTCCACTCCCTTGATGCCTGCTGTTTCCTCCCGTTCCCAAACTCACGGGTCACCAGCCAATCCCAGGGAGACACAGACAAGTGTAACCAGACAGGAGGTAACCTACAGGGGCCCACAGCCTACCATACCTGATTTCATCCATTGAGATCCAGGTGAATGTACCTGCCTGAAATTAGCCTTGAGCAACTTGTTGCCAGAAGATGCAACAGAGCTATTCAAATACCAGGTGCTAATTGATCATCTGAAATTAATGGAAGCACGCCTGATAGCAGACTCTTTCCTGAACTCACCTACCCCATATACAGACACTATGGAGGTGTTAACTGATAGATACGGGCGTCCTCATCAATTGGCGCTGAACAAGATAGCAGCTGTTATGGACTCCCCAGATATTCAGTCTGGTGATACAAGGAGCTTTGAGTCCTTTGCGCTCCAAGTCCAAGCACTGGTAGGTCTCCTTAAGACTCTGGACACAGAGGGAGAAGTTTAACTACGTTGCGATTCCCATGTAGCACGACTTCTCACTAAATTACCTCCTGAACTGCGTGCAGCCTTTAGAAGGAGCATAAGCAACGAACCTGGTGCTGTTTACACACTAATTGATTTGGCGTAGTGGCTGAAGTTTGAGTCATCGTGCCAAGACCATGAGAGCTTTGGTGGGAACAAAACCCAGCGAGATAGAGTCAGACCCAAAGTGGACTTCAGCAGAGACCACAGATTTAAACCCAGACCGGCTACAATCCTTAATGGTGCAGATCAGCCAACTGCAGCTCAGACGGGACGACAACCAGCAAAGAAATTTGAGAAGAGCAATGCTTTCTGTCTGTACTGCGATAACAGAGATCATTATCTGAGCCAGTGCTCCTCATTCCAAGCACTTACTAAAGACCAAATCACAGATTGGATAAAAACAAACAACAGATGCTGGAAGTGTGCACACTCTCATAGATCTGCGCAGTGTACCCTGAAGAAGCCTTGCCACATCTGTAACGGCAAGCACTTACAGATCCTGCATGATGTCAACACTAAGACAGCGAATGAGGGCACATGTCTGGTAAGTGCTACCACTAAATCAATATATCTGGATAGACCTCCAAGCTGTAAACGAGTCCTTATGAAGGTGGTTAGAGCCTGCATCATGATGGTCAGAGTTTGGACACATATGCGGTGCTTGACGATAGCTCTGAACACACAATTCTCCTTTCATCAGCAGCCCAGAAGCTAGGACTCACTGGCAAGGCAGAAGACTTAGCTTTGAGAACAATCAGGCATGACCTTACTGCACTTAAAGGTACAGCAGTGTCTTTCAGAATCTCAACACCGTCCCAACCGCACAAGAGGTATCATATTCAGAAAGCATTCATGGCTGAACCCCTAAGCCTAGGAGAGTACTCTTATCCTGTAACAACTTTGCAACATAAATACAGCCATTTGAAGGGCCTCCCTCTCCAGCTCATCCATAAGGCTTGTCCATTGCTGTTGATCGGAGCAGACCATCCACATCTTATTACCCCTATAGAGCCAGTCCGCCTTGGCCCACCAGGGGGCCCGGCAGCGGTTAAGACTCGATTGGGATGGGCACTGCAAGGCCCGGCTCGAGTGCTGGAGGTAATGCTTAACACTCAGTGTCTGCATGCCACCTTAAGGCCCTCTCAGACAGAGCTGTTCCGAAACGTGGAAAGGCTTTGGCAGGCAGATGTCATTCCTATCAAATCAGAGAGAGATGTCACATGGTCGAAGCAAGACCAAGAGGCTATGCATCTTCTTCAAACTCAAACCACAAGAGTACTAGTTGACGGAGTGAACTAGTCATGGATGCCACAGATGCCACCCCCTTGCTGCGCAAGAAGGACATGCCGCTTCTTCAGGCCACCAAAGAGGCAGTGCTGCCTAATTTAAGAAACACCGAAAGGAGCCTTGAAAGGGTTCCTATCAAAGCCGCGGCATACAAGGAAGAAATAAATAAGCTTGAAGACACTGGATATGCTGTGAAACTTTCTCCTGGAGAAGTCAGCAAAGAGGGTGAGTCATGGTTCCTACCCCACCACCTTGTCCAGCATAATGGCAAGAACCGTGTAGTCTTTAACTGTTCTTTCCAGTTTCAAGGCCAAGTTCTGAACGACTACCTGCTGCCTGGTCCAGCCCTAGGTCCATCCATACTAGGCGTCCTTCTACACTTCCGTGAGCACACGGTTGCAGTGAGCGGTGACATCAAGTGGATGTTTCACCAGGTCCGCCTCCTACCTAATGATAAACATCTCCTTTGCTTTGTGTGGCGCGACCTAGACAGGAACAGGCCTCCAGACATATTCGAATGGCATTCAGGGTTGTATTGCCCTTTGGTACAACAGTTGTGCCATTTATGCGGTGCAGCGGCATGTTATGGACCACACAGAACCTGGTGATGAGATGAGATCCACAGTAGAGAGGAACTTCTATGTGGATAATTGCCTGCGGAGTCTTCCGACACCTCAGGAAGCTAGACAGTTAGTGGATAAACTGTGTGAACTTCTTGTCGCTGGAGGGTTCCAACTTCGTCAGTGGGCAAGTAACGTGCCCAGTGTGATTGAGCACCTGCCATCTGAAGCACGATCTGACAGTACTGAGCTGTGGTTGTACCAAAACCGAAATGACCCTTAGGAATCCACCCTCGGATTGCGATGGCACTGTCAATCGGATACATTTGGTTACAAACCCCGCCAAGTAAAGCCAGGACAATGTACTCTGCGCTACATCTATAGAGTACTGGCGACCCAGTATGATCCCCTTGGCTTCATCCTTCCGTTCACTACTCGAGCTAAAATGTTAGTCCAAAGACTGTGGGATAAACAACGGGAATGGGATGACCCCAATTTGCCTGAGGATCTCCTGAAATCCTGGAAAAACTGAGAAGAAGAACTCCCTAACTTGGCCACCATCACCCTGCCTCGTTGTCTTGTGACATCAGATACAGACCAGTCTCAGGTTTCCAGACAGATCCATATATTCTGTGATGCTTCTGAGCAGGCATATGGGTCTGTAGCCTATCTACGCACAGATGATCACCAAGGCCAAATTCAGCTCACCTTCATTACAGCGAAGTCCAGAGTTGCCCCCAAGAGACGACAGACCATTCGCAGACTGGAATTGTGTGCAGCCTTGTATGGTGCTCAGCTGGCCAAATTCCTTGAAACTGAGCTCACTTTTGAAATCAGTAAGGTGGTCATGTGGACAGACTCCACAACTATCCTAGCATGGATTAATTCTGAATCCTGTAGGTTCAAAATGTTCGTTGAGACGAGGATAGCGGAGATCCAAGAACTGACTGCTAGATGTACCTGGAGGTACGTAGACTCTCACAGCAATCCAGCTGATGACCTCACTCGAGGTAGAACACTTGAGGAGCTGTCAGTACCCAACAAGTGGAGCCAAGGTCCATCATTTTTACTCAGACCAGAACCTGAATGGCCAGCTACCCCTCTTCTACAAGTTCCTATGGATAAAAATGAACAACGAAAGGGAATTTTCTGTGGCATTGTCATAGAAGTTACTGCCCGAACATTCCTGAACCTGCTAACTATCCTTCCTGGAGTGAGCTGATTGAAGCAACAGTTCAAATACATAAACGTGCTGAACAACCATCATCAGCAGATTACCAGGCTGCAGAAACGCTCACCTTCCAGAAATCACAAATTGACAGTTTCCCTGAGTACAAACTGCTCAAAGCAAAAAGACCCATACCCTCAAACAGTCGGCTTCTAACCTTGGCACCAGAATGTGATGAGTCCTGCCAGATCATTCGAGTTGGTGGTCGCCTGCGTCGTGCAGAAGGATTGGAGACCTCAACAATCCACCCCATAGTGCTGGATCCTCATCACGCAGTCACTAAGCTATTAATAAAGGACTATGACAACAAGCTCAAGAATATTTGCAGAAATAAGGAGAAGCTTCTGGGTATTAAGAGGTCGGGAAGCTATCCGTAGTAGGCAGCAACATTTATGCAAAGAATGTAAGAAGTGGAAGGCCAAACCAGTCATTCCAAAAATGGCAGATTGAGATTGAGATTGAGAATGCTAGATTGAGACTTCAGAAACCACCTTTCTATAGTACTGGCATGGACTGCTTCGGGCCATTTCAAATCAAAATTGGCAGATGGTGTGAGAAGCGATGGGGGATAATCTTTAAGTGCCTGTTGTATACCCAACTACAGAGCTCATGGGGCGGCGGAGATGGAGGCAAAGCCAAGTGCTTACAGGTCAGTTCTGGTCGAGCTTTATTCGCCACTACTTGCCAACACTCCAAGCTCGTCACAAATGGCATACAGATGTGAGTGACATTTCCCCAGGAACTATTGCCATGCTTGTTGACCCACAACTTCCACGTGCTATGTGGTTAGTGGGTAAAGTTGATAAGACCTTTCCTGGATCAGATGGTCACATCCGAGTAGTGGAGATCCAGGTCAAGAATAAAACATATACCCAACCAGTCGCCAGACTAATCCCTCTTCCTGCCCTTGATGAACATGCCAAAGACACAGAACACCCTAACCATGTTCTATTAAAGGAGCAAATATGTTCAACATATTTGGGGGCGACGATGTTGAGAATGAATGACCAATCAGGTCACGGGTTACTGCCTACGTCAGTAACTTTCAGTTCCGGTTGAGCGACTGCACGAGGTATTGCATAGGGTTCTCCAGAATACGGACTGAATTTAACTTTGCTTGGTTGAAGATATATGTGTTCAAGTTGTGCGTTAATGACAACATGTAAGTTCATTTATGATTGTCCTTTAGTGAAGGTGTCTTATGATGCATAATTAATAAGATATTGTGAGTTCGTTCGGAAACATAAGTGACGACGCTAAACAGCGTCTTGCCTAAGCCGTTTAATTCACAATATATTTACTATACTTGGATTCAGTATTCAAAATTAGCATAACTGATTGATATTTCCATTGTGTATAGATGTAGATTTAATGTTGTTTATTTCCGTTCTGTAGTTATTCTTGATTGTAAGTGCTAGTTAACGGATTGTGTGATGACGCAGCAAATAATTCCATTTATGAGCGCCATGCGCTATCTAGCGGCTAAAAAGTGGTATTACTGCAGAGAATTATTATTTACAATGGGCAGTTAGTTAATAGTATGAATGCCAGTTATTATGCTGAAGTTGTTGATGTTTCTAATTGTTGTTTATTATTAATTGTTTCAGACCACACACATGCCTACAGCAGTGGGGATTGCAAGGGAAGCTCGGCTTCCCCTATAATGTCAAAAAATTAATGGTCAAATATGTACTATTGTGTTAACATTTTATTGACTAAAAATGCGTTAGAACACGTTCATCTCGAAGACGAGTTCGTTCAGAATCAGCTACATACAGCAGGTCGACTGACTCGATTTCCTTCTCATACATTCCCGTAGCGTCAGTGCATTTCCCTGTTGAAGCCTAGCGTCCATTGACTTCAATGGGGCTGCTTCAAACTGTTTTTTTCAGTGCCTCGAAACTAGACGGTCATTGGATAAATGCTGTGATTATGTCCCGCCCACGGACGCCCAGTGTCTCTGGGGGTGAATGGAGGAGTGGGCTGGCCTGGCCTGGCTTCTGCGTGATGATTGGACGGTCTGTATCTCCTTTTGATTGACAGCGATTTTGTACTATAAAAAGTCGCTGACGCTGAAGCTATTCGAGCTCAGTCCCATAGCGGCTTTGCACTTGGTTCTTATCAATCATTATATATTTTTTTTATTCATTTATAATGTTATGTTTTAATATACATGCTGCTAACTCGGAAATTTCAAGATATGCGAGCAAAAAAATGCTCCTGACACTTAGGCAATACGACACGAGCAAGAGTGCTGTTTTTGTTTCGTTTGTGTTCGAATCCAAATCCGCGTTGTCTTGGGAGAATCACTGATTCACTGAGCCATTCATAAAAAGAGTCATTTGATTCGCTCCTGAAGGATTCAGCCGTTTTGAAAGAATCATTTGAATGACTCAGTGATTCAGTCACGAACTTCTGCTACCTGCTGGCCGTTTTAAGTTTCCGTCTAAAAGTAGGCATATTACATTATTTTCCAACATATTTCTATATTCAGAATTTAGTATTTAAAACATTAATCTCATAACATTATTTATGCAATTATAAATACAGTCTAAATGAATAAATGCCACATCTAAATGTCACTTCATGCAGCTTCTGTGCAGTGCTAAGATGAGTTTTGTTTAGATCATTTCATGGATAACAATAGCCAGTCATTCATTCACATTAATTAAGTATTCATAGAATAATATTGTCTATTTTCACTTACATCTATTTATTTATTAATTTTTGATAAATTAAGTTGGTATAGTATCGTAAGACATTTTTATGGTATCGTGACAACCCTATTATAGGCCTACACCACATTCCTTGTTTCAGTTTAACCTAATTCCCACATTTCCTCCGTCGAGTTTAATATCTTTTTTTTTAGATTGTCTGTTCATTCATTCATTCATACATACAGTAGGCTAGGCTAGTGTCACTGGAAAAGACGCCTAGTTGGTACGACAGGGTCACAGAGCATTTTCTTGAAAAGGAACATAGGGCAGAATTTAAGTATAAATAAATGGACAATTTTTATGATGTAGGCCGAAAATGAGCTTCCCCTCTTTGAAAGACCAGCAGCCGCCACTGGCCTACAGTTACCTCACATATTACTATGAAGATTATACCAAGTAATGCCCTGTGGTCTTGCTGTGCTGTTTCGTACTGATCATTTGCTGAACTTCAATTAAAGACTGTTGATTCTTATTCATGCCTCCTGTGTTCTAACTGACGCACCAGTGCGAATGCAACTACTCTAAACCAGTGCAATACAGTCCCAATTAACTCAGTTACAGTCATCATTTACTCACCCTCAAGTAGTTCCAAACCTGTATGAATTTCTTTGTTCTGCTGAACACAAAATAAGATATTTTGAAGAAAGTTTTTAACCAGGCTGTTTTGGGGCACCATTGACTTCCATAGTAGGAAAAAAAATACTATGGAATTCAATGGCGCCCCAGAACTGCTCCATTTCCCACATTCTTCAGAATATCTTCCTTTGTGATCAGCAGAACAAATACATTCATACAGGTTTGGAACTACTTGAGGGTGAGTAAATGAACAGAATGACAGAATTTTCATTTTTGGGTGAACTATCCCTTTAAGTGATTTGTAAACACCAGGGCCCGTATTCTTAAAGATTCTAAGAATCCTCTCAGAGAGCTCCAAATTTAGCTTAAAAAGTTCTAACTAGGAGTCTTAGCTTAAAAGTGATTCAGGACCAATCTGAGAGCAACTCTGAGCGAGGAAAAGACAAAAACATTTATCTCAGTGAGGAGGCGGGGCTGACCCCGTTGCTAGCTATGACACAGTCTTTTGAAGACTGTGATTGGTTGGTTGTCCAAGAAGGAAGTAAAAGAGAGCTTTTAAGAGTAGGGTTTATTTTAAGCTTTCACTTTGAAATTACAGGCGTAATTTTTTCCTGTTTTACCGTACTCTCACTCTCACTCTCTCTCTCTCTCTCACACACACACACACACACACATTATATATGTAATTATATTCATTATTTTTTATTTACCATGCTGTCACACTTAACGTATTTTATAGGAAATGAACAGCGACACAATAAGGTTCTGAAAGTGCTGTCAGGTGCAGACCCAAATCATCGCTGCTGCATAGTTGCATTTTTCCAGTTGCCAAATATGTTAATGTAGTTAATGTAGTGATTACGTCCATTTCTGGCGCAATGGCATTTCTGCACAGTGTCGGAGATGTTAGCGTGTCTCTAATAAGATCGGTCACAAACATGATCCCTGCACCATCTAATGTGTAGCGTCTTATTAACTCACTGTCATGCATTGTGTGCAACACATTTATTCTCCCTCTTCATGTTTCGTCCATCTTCTCCACTGCTAAAGAAACTCTTAAGCCTCTTAAAAGTCCTCGTCCGTACTCCTAACAATTTTGGACCTTAAGACCTCTTTAAGGGTTAAGATGCTTTCTGAATTACTTTTTTCTTTACTAGGATCTTTTCTTTAATTTAAAGGGGAAACAGCCACATTTCTAAGAATTTTCTTAGAATTTTGTTACTAGGAGCAACTCTTAGTGCTAAGATTTTTCATGAATACGGGCCCTGGTCTACCATCAGATCGGTGCTTTGATGTCAAACACCGATCGGTCTGTGCAGCGCATACAATGTCGTGGTCAGTTAGTCATGAAGTTACCAAAAAGGCTATTAAAGCTGCCTTAAAACTGTGCTTGCATGTAATATGTTATGAGTCACATTTAAAAACATGTCTCTGAAATGGTTTTCAAAACTGTCCTGGAGCAGCCCATCACTGTCTCCCTCATCTAACACACCCGATTCAATGCGTCAGCTCATTAATAGAGAGACCTGAAGTGGGTCAGAAAAGGTAAAAAGAGTTGAGAGAAAATGATGTGTGTCAGATCTGCCTCATGTTCAGCAGTGACAGCTCTTAAAGAAATAACAGCCAAAATAACCTAAGCTGCTGTGATGTCTATTAAATCAAACGACAAAGAAAAAAAAAAAAGGAAAAAATTTAGTTAATCTATATTAAAATTGATAGCTCTCAATTATACTCTAATGTTGACTGGTTAATATTGGGGGGGGGCTAATTTGGGATTAAATGCAGGGGCGGAGTTTAGGGGGCCACTCCACTCATCACTGCTAATTCGGTCTCTTTTTTCTTGACAAGAAGTGTGTTAATTTAGTCGTACAACATCTTTACAACTACATCAAACAAGAGACATTTCAGGCATGCGCTCCAACTTCACTTCAGCGCCAGGCGCGAGGCAAACGAGCACGGAAACGGTACTGTGCTCGTAGCGTGTGCACTTCAATTGCATGCACAAAGGCTTGTTTGTTGTGCCCATTTTCGACCCCCTGGCAAATTATTACCCCCCTCTTTGAAATCGCAACCTGATTGCCTAATCCTAACCCCACCCCTAATACTAACCCCTCCCCCACACATAACCCTAAACTGAACAATACTATGGGGGGAATAATCTGGCGAGGGTCAGAATTCAGCACAACACCAGCGTGCGCTGTAGCCTGTATCGATTCATATTAAAGCACAAAATAAACTACAAGCATACAATGCCGTGGTCAGTTAAGTCATGAAGTTACCAAAAAGGCTGTGCATGCATGTCATATGAGTCACATTTATGAATATGTCTCTGAAATGGTTTTCCCAATTGTCCTGGAGTAGCCCAGCACTGTCTCCCTCATCTAACACACCCGATTCAATGCATCAGCTCATTAGTAGAGACTGAAATGGGTCCAACCTGAAATGGGTCAGAAAAGGTAAAGAGAGTTGAGAGAAAATACGATGCGTGTCAGATCCGCAACTCTTAAAGAAATAGCAGCCAAATAACCTAATAACCCAGCTGCTGTGATGTCTGTTAATCTCGAAAAAAAAAAAAAAAGAGGAAATCAATAACTTTCTGTATTTAGTTTAGAATTTAGTGTTTGATAACTTTATTACATTTCTGTATATTTCTGCTGAGGGGCACAGGTAAATATGACATTTATTATAATGGATTTATGTGAAGATTGTTTTAAGTTCACCTAAATTAGAAGTTATTTTTAAAGTCTAATAAATGTTAAAATTGATAGCTCTTAATTATACTGTAATGCTGAATGGTTATAGTCAATGGTTAAATATTAGGGGGGAATTTTTTTATAGAGAAATCAGTATTAATTGGTATCAGTGATACTGGCCTTCAGTCATAAAAAAGATGTCATTAAGCAAATATAAAAAATATACCGTCTTTATGTTGTTTGTACATTAATTTGAAGATTGAATGTGAAATTATTGCAATATAAAAGTATATTTAAAAACTTTAATGTTAGGTGGGATTAATCACAATTAATTGTGATTAATTTCAGGAAAAAATGTGATTAAGTAGTTTTATTTTTTATTTATTTTTTTATCGATTGACTGCACTATCAGGGGCATTTCCAAGGGGAGCAGTTTATCCTCAAAAAAAAATTGAATGAGAAAATAATTGATATTACAAAAATTTAACAATGCAAATATTACTAAATATGACATTAAAAGTATAAAAGTCACTCATTTTTATAAAGTAACACTGTCCAACACCCATAGTTAAAGTTAGAGTGGAGGCTTGCCTCCCTTTGGCCCATTGACTTACAACAGAGACCCCATAGCATACCGTGGGTTTAGTGGGGGGTGAGAATGAATGGGGGAAAGTCATGTGAGAGGAGGCAAATGCCTCCATCGTGCTGTAATTGGATACGATTGTTTATGATTGGATGTGATTGGTTTGTGCGATAAATTCTGCCTCTTGTTTTATGTGAGCTCTGGCCTGAATAAAGTAAATAATGGTGTTACTGACTAAATATAAAGTAAGTAAACAATTCACCCGCTTAGATATCACTGCTTTGTGTCACATCAAAATAAAACTTGAAATGGCCTGAAAACGTGATGACGGTGTCATTTAGTGAGCATTCAGCTTGATGAAATGAAAGATGTATCTTCGTGTCTGTGACTGTTTACAGGGCTTTTATGATGATGACCCGAAAATAAGTTGACTATTAAAAAGAATAACTGAACATCAGTTTGCAAATAAAAAACAAATAGCCCGTCTTGTTGGTAGAGGTTATTTACATTAATTACGTTAAAATAATCCATGTGACATCAGTGGTTCAACCGTAATTTTATAAAGCTACGAGAATACTTTTTGTGTTCAAAGAAAAATAATGACTTTATTTAACAATTCGTCTCCTCCGCGTCACCCTATAGTGCCATTTTGGAGAGTATCACATACATAAACCATGTTGTATCAGATGCAGGTACGTTAATCACACTCGCTTAGTCCAGCTCTCTCTCATAATACTCTACATAATACAGTTAGCTTTTAATACAGTAATACAATAAGCTTTCAATGAAGCAACTCAGTGTTCCTTCGTTACTAGTTATAATGTGATGTTTTGGAATTAGTAATGGAGGCATGGGCTCAGCTGTAGACGTGAGATATGGCTGTATATCGGCACGCCGTGATTACCTACGGCACTCTGCCTGCGGCCTCGTGCCTACGGCCGAATCACAGCCATGCCAATATACAGCCATATCTCACGTCTACTCGTGTGATAATGCTTATATATATGTAAATAATAATGTTAAATAATAATTTACATTTACTACACAGACTTACATTACATAAAATACATTGCCCCTGAACAGTTAAGAGATCCTTTGTCTCCCTCCACAATGCTGCTGACCAATCAATAACTAGTCCTACCCAGCAACTTTAAGAAAAAGATCTTTGAATTCCCACTATCCTTAGTGTTGCTGACCTTGAAGAAAATTCCATTTTCCTTCTCATCAACAATGACAGTCATTTCTGCCCCGCCAGCCATTTCCTTTCCTTACTGAATACAAGCACAAAATTGCATCCACAAATGCAATATATATATATATTGCAATATATATATATATATATATATATATATATATAAGGATTAAACTAAATATGAAATGCTAATTAAAACATCTCACTCCTCTTTGAACAGTAGTGAACATCACAGCCAGTCCCCACTACCCTGACCCCCATTAGTTATGCAGCAACACTAGAGACAGGAGCCAAAATCCATGAAAGCCAAATCCGTGGCTCAGACTCAGGCCTAGGAGATGATGATGAAACTGCACCAGGGAGACTTTACAATGACTTTACTTTTGTTAAAAGTCCAAACTTGGTTTCATTTACTAAATAACTTATCCTAAGTAGCATTTTATCATCAACAGATGAAAGGAAGCACAACAGCAGCTGCTTTCATGGTTCTGACCAGTCTTCATCAGTTTAAATTAAACAGTTAAATTAGATAAAGGCCTCAAAGGGAAAGTTCACCCAACAACTCTCTCTCCTCTTCACCTGTAGCTGGTGTGTGGTGAGTGCACTAGCGCCGTTGTCCTGTGGCTGCCATCGCATCATCCAAGTGGATGCTGCACACTGGTGGTGGTTGAGGAGAGACCCCCTCATGATTGTAAAGCGCTTTGAGTGTACAGCAATGCAAAATAAATAAATAATTCATTCATCGATTCATTCATTAAACAAGGAAAATTCTGTCACCATTTACTCATCCTCATATCGTTCCAAAAATGTATTTGGAAACTTTATTTATTTATGAGTTTTATTTTTTTTCTTCATCTGTGGAGCATAAATGAAGATATTTTAAGAAATATCTCACTCTTGATGTTGTTGTTTAATAAAATCAAACTCAATGTTAACCAAACTGTTCAGTTCAGTTAACATTCTTTTAAATATCCTCTTCTGTGTTCCACAGAAGAATGAATGACAGACTGCTGCCACCAAACTTTTGTGTTCATTTATGGCACTCTGTCATTTATATTGACTTCATATTTTAGCATCTAACAGCAAGTGACATCATAAAACACTTCCCTGCAGGGAAGTCAACCCTACTTTACTGTAAACAGAAGTCGGCCACAAACACTTTAATGCACTTGTTCAGACTAGTTTAGAGTGTCTAATTTCAAATACAAAGCCTTTCAGTGAGAGTGGTCGAGCTATAGATAAAAACACTTTATTGTGATAGCTTGAGCTCTGTATTGATGATACATGGTTGATGGTTGTAGAGAGGGTCCCCCAAGGTTGGAAATGCAGAAACCATGAACTTGTGCCATTACTTTCACTGAGTGGATTTACTGTCAACAGACACATGCAAATCATTTCTCTTTATCAGACAGAATTTATGAAGGAAGGCCAAATACACTTTGACTTGTAAATATTGAGTTATCATGACACATAAAAGGTCTCTCTTAGCATTGTGGAGACCCAGAACACAAAACTCTGAATACGCAGAACTGAACTTCATTAGACCAAGGAAAATTCTGTCACCATTTACTCATCCGTAAATATACCGTTCCAAAAATTTATTTGAACCAAATACAGGGGTACAGAGACAGACAGCCATTGCCCTTACATAACGACATGTGTTTTCATGTGTGATACTGCAAATAACTAGTGAACAAATAAGGTAGTGACATCCCTGCTGAAAAATCCAGCATTGCTGATCACCAGCATAAGGTATGTTTTGCATGCTGGGACCAGCATGGGATGCTGGTTGCTGGTTTGCTGGTTCCCAGCACAGTGCTTGTGGACCAGCATAAGGTATGGTTTGCTGGGATCAGCTTGGGATGCTGGTGTGCTGGTGGACCAGCATTTGTTGTCTTTTGGGTGCTGGTATGATCCCAGAAAAACCACAACAAAACTTGTGTATGTGTTACATATCACGATTCTTACTGTGTGTTTGTAGTTAAAGACCAGTTTTCCAAATTAATTTGAATAAATTGTTTAATAAAGGAAGAAAAACACATCTTGGAATCCATGCTGGTTTATGCTGGATTTTTCAGCAGGGATATAAAAACAAAAAGAGAAAAAAAAAACATGCTCTGAAAAAAAAAAAAAAAAGATGGTGTGCTGGGTGAAGGGAAAGAGAGATGCAGCTGTCATTGACATGACACGATATGAAATTCTGCTCCTTAGAGCAGAGGGGACTGTGACGTGACCTGAATGAGCTCACTGCTACCATAGAGGATAAATGACCAGCAGGCACTGCTCAGACTCAGGGCTTACTAATGAAGTCCAGATCCAAAGCTTGACTGTGTGACGCTGATAGGGACCAGTGCTCTCCCAAACTGCGAGACACACCCTCTGCAGGGATATGCCTGGACTTGACCATGCATGAACCTGCACGTTAACCTCCTTAAAAGGTACAAACTACAAACACAAACTATTTAGGAATGAATTTACACACAAGTATAGAAATAATGACTACTGAGGTGAGATGGCTCCCTACATGGGGAAGAATGTAAAAATGTATAAGATCGGTTAATCTCAAAACTGTTTCAACTGACCAAATCTTACAATCTTTTAGATGAAATGATGAAATTAATCTTTCAGATTACAGTTCTTTTTTCAACTGCTTACACACATTTTCAAAACTCTGCCTCTTTTTTTCAAAACTTTACACACAAATCCAAGAATTGCACACACAAAATTCCTCACATCTCTTGCAAAATGAAGCACTGCATTCAAAATATCACAAGCACATCTCAAAAGCAAACATTTGCATACACCTTTGCCATAATATTAATTTTTGTGTGTTACATCGATAATTGTGTGTTGTGTTTTGCAAAAAGTGTTTTATGAAATTGAAAAGGCCAAGAATTAGTCTATAGTTTTGCAGATTTGGTGTGTGGTTCTGGTGTTTGAGTGTCAGGTTTCAGAAATTGTGTTACAAGTAAAGATTTTTGTGTAAGCAGTTGAAAAAAAAACTGTAAATTACAAAATTGAGAAGCCCATAGCTATTCATCAAATGTGTGATGTTCCAATTTAATTAAACTGAATTATCACATTGTTAACACATTTAGACCTCTGATCTCTAATGTTTTCTCTTTCCCACAGTGGAGCAAATGTAAGGCCTGTTTCTCTTCTGATCTTCTAATACTTCTTTCTGCTTCCTGTTTCGAGTAGTCTCCCTGAATCAATGTGGACTTATGCAAACTATCATGGATAAGGCAGAACGGAGCTGTGTGAATATTCAATATAAGAAGCATTACTTCCAAATTCTCTTATGCATTGTAACCTGAATGTAACCCTCTAGCTGCTAAAGCATCCACTCATCTGTTTTGGCAGTAAGTGAAATGTGTTCAATTACATAAACAACTTGGAACACATAGTGGATTAAAGGCAGCTAAAATGGCAGAAAGCTGAAATTAACTTTTTTTTTTTTTTTTTTCTTCTTCAACTGCTTACACACATTTCCAAAACTTTACACACAAAGCCATGAACTGCACAATGAAGCAAAATGAAGCACTGCTTTCAAAAAAATCACAAACACATCTCAAAAGCAGACATTTGTCTTATGTTGCGAACACCTTTGCCATAATATTATTCAAAACCTAAAGGTCTTCTTTCATGAGCTCTTATGTACATTTTTGTACAAGATTGAAAGTAATTGGCAGAGAGATGTTGAAAAATTAAAGGTAAACACGAAAGCAAGATTGAAACCAAACTGTTGTTACTGTAAGCATTTGTGGTTGTGAATACAGTATTACACAGCACAAAAGAAAATAAATAGATCAACCACGTGTAGTTGTGTAGATGTGCATTTATAGGCCTATTCTAAAGCCATGATATGTTGGTGTTAAGTAAAGCAATGAGTGTTTGCACATGTGAGGAGTGAGTGTAAGGCACTGATGAATTAGTGTGGCATTTTGATTGGTTGTGTTTGAAAAAGGAAATCAAGATACTTCCTGTTAGATTTTGTGTGTTACATAGAGAATTGTGTGTTGTGTTTTGCAAAAAGTGTTTTATGAAATTGAAAACTGAGTCAAAAGCTGAGATTTAGTGTATGGTTTTGCAGATTTGTGGTTCTGGTGTTTGAGTGTCAGGTTTCTACGATGGCCAAGAGAGCTGAACTGCTCTTCAAATGCTCACAACACAACCAAATAAAGAAACGCACTACAAATAGAAAAGAAAAAAAACGGCTGCAAATTAAAAAAACAACTTCATCAATTTGACAACACAGGGGCTGCAAATGCTCACAACACAACCAAACAAAGAAAGGCGCTGCAAATAAAATTCTTTATTTGTTTGTGTTGTGAGCATTTGCTAGCCTGGTAATACCAAACTCTGCTACTTCGCTTTGCTTCGTAGACAGAGTCTGGAAGGGCATAATTGACAACCGTTTACTTTCTCGTGGACGGGCGGTTGTCTGAAGTTTAAAATCATTGGTGTACCTGTAAGCCAATCACATAACGGTTGGTTATGACGTATGTTAATTGCCGGCTAAGCCTCCTCGAACTTCCGCTGTAAACACAGGTATGCGGCGAAAACAAAACCATCGAGCGAAATACCGGAGTGAAGATGGCTGTGAACGACTTCTGCAGATTATGTGAATTAAATCTACGCATCCACAATTATCGCCTTCCTGGACTTTGGCCTCCCCAGTTTCTCGCGGACGATCGGTAACAGTTGATAAATTAAACTTTTCCCAAAACCTGTCGGGAGTAGGGCCACAACATCACCTTTGGTTCAAATGTGAACCAAACACTCTTCTTGTTCGGGTTTCAGTTGGCAAATGCCAGGAATATTCTCCACAACAGAGCGAATACCATCCCATGTCTCCATGTCCGCTGTCATTTTAGATTTCCCTCACCTGAACTACAATCTTAAATTCGGCGCTTAGCTTCTACGTCACGGCTCTCAGCCCACCCTCTGTTCGTTGATTGGCCCGGCTGCTGCGGAGCCGGAGATAAACTGGGAAATGGTCTGCTATATCAGACTGAGTACAGAAGCGAACTGAAATTGAGCGGAAGTACGAAGTCTGACGTAGTCAAGCTAAGCATTTGCAGCACCCGCTGTCAAATTGATGAAGATGTTTTCTTGATTTGCTGGTGCTTTTTCTATTTGCATGTGTTTTCTGAAGTTGTAGCGCGTTGAGCTCTCAGAAATTGTGAGAAATTGTGTGACAAGTAAAGATTTTGTGTGTAAGAAGTTGAAAAAAAACTGTAATTGTGGTGAGAATGTAATCTTTTACTCCACAATGTTGTTGAATAGCTAACTAAAATCAGAAATGCTGCAAACATTTATAAGTAGCTTACAGTAGATCAGTGGCTTATAAAGCAGCATAGCTTTTCTTGCAACAAACTTTTTATTTTTTTTTATTTATTTTTTTTTTCCAAATAGTCATCAAATAATGTATGTAGTGTAAATTTATCTGTTCATGTTTAATGCCGTCACACTGTCATTATTTATTTTATTTATTTTTTTGCCTGATAAATACTGTGCAAAAATGAATAAAATAATTGATAAATACATATTTTAGAAAATATATTGCACCTTTATTAGCTTCAGTGTAGTTATCTAATTCTTTTTTCTTAGAATATTGTTGTGTAACGTCAGTTCTTTTTAGAAAGTGTAACTTGACTATAATTTACTGTAACTACTTTAAATTATGAGTAGCCTCAAAACTAGCTTTTTTTAAATTAGCTTTCTAAACACTAGCATATGAAGATAGTTCTCAAAAGACATACTTATACATGATACTGTTTCCTACAAATACTATAGAAAGTAGAGCTGCACAAATTAAAAGCCTTGTGTTAGTAAAGGTGTGATTAGACAAAAGAAAAGTAAAGACAATTGTGATAACTGATGTGTGAGTTCTGCTGCAGCTGGCCACATATTTGGGTGGGTGGGAAGATGCTTCAGGCAGGGGGTTGAAGGGGAGATTGGGATGGTGAAATCACCTTGATTCAGTGCAGTGAACCTTTGATGTGCCTGAAGCTGACTTGGCTAGCCCTGAGCAAAGCATATGCCTTAAAACTCAAATCCAGCTTGACGTACTGAAATCATAACCATATGCAAGAATTCCACCTTCAGAAACACTGTGGCTCCACAGAGCCGGTGGACGAAGCATTAGCCAGCGATAACAAAGAGCAGGTTAGATGACGGTGGGAGTCTGAGGAGGAGATGGAGGTAAAGGGATGGGACATAGCACGAAACGGGGAGGGGGTGTCAGGAGGCATGTAGTGCATAAAAGGTTTGGTTAAGGATCAATTCCAAAATTTCTGAACAGAGCTAGACTACCTAAAATGGAAGTTTCTCAGGAGCGATTAGAAGTCGAGTGAGGCGAATTGTAGAGCAAGAAAAAAATGAGTGAGACTGAGAGGTTTGACTGACTGAAAATACTGACTTTCAGAGCACAGAGGTTCATTTCATGTTCGTCTTATGCATTGCAAATTCTATGCACAGTTAACTAAATGCCAGTTATCTATAACACTTTTTAAACAAAATACTAATATTTTTGAGATATTATTGTGGTATGTAAATCTATAACAATGTAATATACAATGACTAAATTCCTGCTCCGCATAGAACAGATATTAATTGAAGACTCGTGATACTTCTGTATTGGAGAGAGTTGAAAATGTGCACTCTGATTCACTTGTAATTTCACTTTGATTGTCATTAAAACATTTGAAAACTGTGTAAAACCTATATATATATTCAGGGTGGGAAAAAAATTATTTTGCTATGACTCCCCTAAACATTTATTTGAATATAATTGTCTGTTTATTCAGTAATATGTACAGTATAAGAATTGTAAGTATAATTTTTTTTTTTTTTTTTTTTTTTTAAGTATAGGAATTTTCACTGTGTCTTTTCCAGTGCATGTGCTTGAGTGAAATGCACTCATGGCACTGAAGGGCTACTGTGTGATGTGTTTTTGTCTGTGTAATGACTGTCAGGCAGCTTGTGGTTGCTGTTTTCTGGGGTCTGTTACCTCCTCTCTTAATCAAATCATGTCTTTTGGCTAGAGGACATCCTTCATTAAATGTATCAGGAAGGGAGCATATTGTGCCTCACTGAAGCACGATGGGTTGTGCCCCCTACAAATTCCTTTGCGCTATGCAAGATGGGCCAAGCATACTGCACCCAGATGTCAGGTTTATTTGAATAAAATAGGCTCATTGTGTGGACACCCTGGTCTGTCCCTGAGGGAGAAAAGGGGGAGGCTGGGTAAATGAATGCTGTGGGGGGTTTCAGCGGTGAAGGAAAGTAGAGAGAAGAGGACGGGGCAAGGAAGGAGTTTGCTTAGCTTAGCAGTTCCATCTGGCTCTCCTAGAATCTATGTCAGAGTCAGAGAAACTGCTTCTCATAAAAGAGCTAAAGGAAGCCAGCGGAAGCCGAATGTTCTACAAGGACAAGAACATTACTGGGAATGTCGCTTAGCCTGGGGTGAATCCACAAGTTGGCTGCCATGGCCCCTTCCTCCACTTTCCGTACTCCTCCTCCTCACTACCTCTTTCCAAAAGAACAAGAGACAGCCCAGACTGATCGGAATTCCATCTGTTGGGGAATGGCCAAGTGACAGCGGAGAAATACAGGCATCTGGTCTCCATTTCTGTCAGGCTGGTGTTCCAGCTTACATCTTACAGCTGGGAGAGGAGAAGGGAAAGAAGAGGGTGCTGGCAAGGGACTAGAAAGAGGGAGTGTGCTGGCACTCTCAGGCTTTTTGTCCATTTTTCACACATCACCCCACATACTAACAGGAGATGTCTAGAAAGATGCACACCCTCCCCCCACACACGCACACACACAAGCCCTCTTCTGAAGGGCCCAAGAAGAACACACAGTTATCAGCAGTCAAGACTCGGACAACAGATCAGAACAAAAGCAAAAGAACAAAGGAGCATGTGAATCCAGCATGCAAGACTTTGGCAGCCAGCAAACGCTCAAACATGCACATGTGCATGCTCTTCTATTCCCATTTGAGAGTATGCTCCAAAGTATTCTTTACTGATCTTATTCACTCTATGGCTCATTTAGACTTGAATTCTAATGCATTAATCTTGCATTAAGTTATGGTACACTTTATAATAGTACATATTTAAAATATTATATAAATAGTATAAATGATTACTAAAATAAATTATAATAATAGCCACACAATAATCTAATAAAAAAAAAAAAGTACATTATATATATACAGAGAGAGAGAGAGAGAGAGAGAGAGAGAGAGCTGTTGCTACAACCTTCTTCAGTACCAAGGTGGACACATTTAAAATGTTGTGTATGTATTTATTGTAGTTATCAATTTTACTTATAATTAACACTTATCAACACAATTATTATTTATTATTATTATTTATATTATTTATTACACAAATTTAATGTAAAAAAAAGTAGATTTAAAGTAGATGTGTGTGTGTTACAGAGTTGTGTGTTGTGTTTTGCAAGAAGTGTTTTCTGAAATTGAAAACTGAGTCAAAGGGCGAGAATTAGTGTATGGTTTTGCTGATTTGGTGTGTGGTTCTGGTGTTTGAGTGTCAGGTTTCAGAAACTGTGTGACAAGAAGGGTTGGGTACCGAACTCGTTACTTTTAAGGGTACGGACCGAACTGCGTCGGTACTACCGAGTATCGATTCACATTAAATCATTCGGTACCAAATGTCGGTACCTGATAACGCATATGAGAGAGAGAGAGAGACATGTCACCCCTGCAACTCTTTAAAACACAACAAATGGGGCAAACCGAAATGTTCTGAAGTGTGCTTACATTTCAAGGGTCATATGGTTTCCGCAAAAACGCAGACAGGATGGCGGAGTCCATTCATAAAAACGGAATTTACTCTATCGCGGAATGCCACGGAATTCGTAAATTTTTGGATGAATAAAAGAAGGTCTGTCACTTAATTCGAATCACGATATGAACTAGTGTATGTGAATATTAAAACGCAAAAAGACGATTTAAATATGAATCCTGCATGTTCCATTAGCCTCGATGTGAATGAATGGCAGAGACGCGGTTTTGTTTACTACACAAATACTGAAGCACATGTGAACTTGTGATTTTCGTACTCTGCATCTCACAACATGAACACATGAACTTACAGGCTCACTTCATGAGAATTTTAACATTTCATTTGAGAAAACCAGCATCATATAATACTGTATACACACAGAAACTTCACGGCAACCTGTCAAAATAAAAGTGCGGTTTAACATGTAACAGAAATATATTACTCTTGTATTACTTTTGTACAGTATAATGTCTTTATATATTCTATTTACTGACAAATTTAAATAAAACAATTAAATTATAAAAATAATTATTACAACCACATTAACGACTTAATTGTAGAAAAAAATAAAGGAATATTCACACGATTTTTCTACCATGTATTAATTTTAACAGTAAACCTCTGTTTGTTTGCCAAAAAATAAAAGGGTTTAATTTTCATTTGATTAAAAATAAATAAATGTTTCTAGCCTTCATTTCATTATCAGAAAAAATAAAAC